>NW_022933164.1:0-1947 GCF_012274545.1 Fukomys damarensis | reverse complement strand
GTCCCCTTTCTTCTTATGCTGGCCCCGAAACTGGATGTGTGCATAGAATGACAAGGTCCAAATCAATGTAACTGAGGTAGGACATAGCTTCACTGGTGAACTCAGAAGGTGCAGTTGAGCCCAGCTCAGTACACTCATCCTCCTTGAAAATCCACAGGGGACTCAAAAAAGTATTGATATTGGTTGTAAAAGTTTGAGCACTACATTTGGAGGCTGACCCCTCAACTCTGTGCTACAATCCAGGGTAACCAACCCATAACTCACAGCAACAGTTGGCAGGAGAGTTTACATAAGCATCTTCTTCCAGTAATAATTCCACATGCATGCACAAAATAGGCATTCTTTTTAAGCCAAGAATATAATGTAAGATGCTGAAAGGCTTCCTCTGGATGCTAGCTAACCAGTTTCTAGCTATCACCCTAGGCTGGCTCTTTAGCGACTATTATACTATTCAGATCTTGGTATAAATCAAAAGCTCAAATATAAATATTTCTTCTATTTTCAGACAGCTGGCATTTTGCAGGAAACTTCCCAAACATCTGCCCCGCACCCCACTGCTTCTCTGACTGCACCAGCTCCCTTCTGAGGAGTTTTATCTCTGCTCTGCAGTGAGGATTCTAAACATAAATATATATAATTACTCTACATTAATATAATTAGTCCATCTCTCTCCTGATCCAGAAATGGTTGTCCATTTTTAGCTGCTAATGGTTGAACTTATTTATGTCCATTTGTTCAAGTACTAAAAATGGACTCATAGAAAAAGAGTGGGGAGATATTACCCAGAAAGTACCCTTTCATTTTTCCTCTCCCATTGCTCCAGTTTGGGGGTCATCGTCTGTCTTCTTGGGAATTAAATCTGTTAAATTGGGGAGATTAGATTCATACAGGTCTTCTGTCCATTTATTTCCTTTGATGAATCACCAACACATTGACAAGACACAGTACTTGAGTTGCTTCAAAGCCAACAATGCCATGGCCAGCAGCACTGGGCATACTGCCCTTTTTTACAGGGTGGGGTACACATTCAGGACAAAAGACATGCGCACTTAGGATGGCATATTCATTATGTGCTTGGCACAGTCTAGCTCATTTGACTATTTTGAAATTTCAGACACTCCAAATTTGCACATTCTGAAACCAAAATCAAAAGTAGTTGTAAGAAGATAATTATATATAAATATCTCCTCATTTACAACTTGCAGGGGGTTAAGTATTTCTTATAGTTTGTGTGACTTTAATTTGTTGGTCTTTACATAATAGCTGATATATTGCAGCTGCTCTGGCTTTTGAATATATCGTTTTATTATCAAAACAATTTGATGAGGTAAGAATTAATGTGCCTAGTCTATAACTGTGAACGCTGAGGCCATATAAATTTAAAAAATACATATTCAGCTAGTGCTTAGACATATGATCAAACACACCTGTTTGAATCCCATCTCTGTGACTTATGAGCTGTGCGGTCAGAGTATTAGTCTCATGGCCACCCTGAAGAGGATATGATAGTTCTACTGGAAAGATAAGGAAACTGTACTTCTGAAAATTAGGTAATTTGCACAGAGCTAATCAATGATGGTCATGACAGAGGCAGGATGGCCCAATTTGTTTGATCCCAAAACCAGTCTGAACTGTCATCCCATATTACCTTCTTGATGTAAAATACAACTTAGCTTAGCTGTGATTGAAAACATAGCAATTAACTGAAGCATAGTGTAAAAGAGGATGCTTGCCAATGCTGATTGCAGCAGGACTATTTTGAGAAAGGAAGAGGATAGCTCTTCCTTCTGGAGGTGAGCCTGCTCCGGTCAAAAGCCTATCGTGTCTTAGTCCTCTCTGGCCTTAAATCTGGGGTTCTCTTTGGGACAGCGAATTTCAAGGAGCTACCCCAATGTTAGTGGCATTACTTTAATTATCAGAAGAACAGTGTGTGTGTGTGTGTGTGTG
>NW_022933163.1:0-203 GCF_012274545.1 Fukomys damarensis | reverse complement strand
AGTTGTGGAGAAAGGCTTGACTTGTCCTAGTAAATCAGACACAGGCTTCATTATTTTTAGTCTCGTTTAAAAAAAGTTGCCATAGCAACAACACCATCATCCAGGGCAAATGCTATCTCTTTATGTCAATAACACGAGGTGCCGGCCCACAAATGCCAAGCGCTTTCAGAGGAAAAAATGACTTTCCAATAAATGAGTTTCTT
>NW_022933162.1:0-249 GCF_012274545.1 Fukomys damarensis | reverse complement strand
TACTGGTAGGAGAGCACTGAAGAGATACTGGGTTGTGTGTACATGTTTCTGTACAACATGACCGTAACTAATGAGATGGACTAGATGTGGGAATCTGCAGGTCCCCGATTTTATGCCCAGTTCTGACGTGGGCTGGAATGGAATCCAGGTTCCCAAATTATGTTTCAAGCAGAACAGTTTTGCATTTATATGATATATACAGTGGGCTTCAGAGTAAGATATTCTTTGAAGAGAGTATTTGCCTATTCC
>NW_022933161.1:0-1462 GCF_012274545.1 Fukomys damarensis | reverse complement strand
TGTAGGCCACTACATTAGATAGAAATTAACGTCCAGTCAGAGAGGGACTTAGTGCTCAAGCAGGTCAGTGAAAAACAGATATCAAAATAGTGGCTGGAGACGCACCTAAAAAAGGCCAAGCCTCAAAGTAAAGATGTAGAGCCAGGCCTAACTGCCTCCCTGTGGGACATTTGGGACCATACCGTAACTAGCACCATCTGGTCCATGAGTCTTGATGATGTGCCAGTTATCCTGGTGGGATACTGGAGCATCCGGGCCCACCCTTCCCTGGATGCCCTGTTCCTTCCCTGTGCCCTTGCTGTGTGAGCCACTTCCCATGGAACAGCATTAGCTAAGCAGCTGTGCTTGGGATCCTGTGGGTCGGTGGCACTTGGACCCACATTCTACCCAGTGTGACTTTGCTCTAATTTACCCAATAAAGGTCTTGGTGGCCACCCCATTCATGACCCATCCTGGAAATCCAGGAGTGCTTCTTCTCTCTTTATTGCCAATAAAACTCTCCTAAATTTTTCCTTTGCTTCATGCCTTCATTTCTCTGTGTGGGAACACAGACTGGCACATTTGATATGTAACAGGTCAGGAGTCATCTTTCTCCCATATCAGCATTGTACTCACAGTCAGCTGCAATCTTTATCCTGTACTCATCCCTGAGAGCTGAACCAAGGAGACAGAGTGGGACATGTGAAAAAACTTCCCTTGTTGATCATATTTCTGAATACCCAGGAAAGCATTGTGAGTCTTGATTTTCAGGTTACAAATAAATTTTGGGAATAGGAAGTTTGTAAGTAGAACCCACTAGTAGTAAAAATCCCTGCTAATAGACAAGCCTCAATCACCGCTGCTTTACATATGCCTGCTTGTTGCTCTTGAACTTCCTCTATTTTACCCTTTATTGTTCAGTCTTAGAATTGCCTATTAATTTTCTCTCTGCACTCTGAGAGTACATCAGTCCCCTCTGTAGCATCACCGACTTTTACTACTAATGCTATTTGGTGTCTCATGCTACAAAACTCATACAATCACCTAAGCAAATGGACAAGTGCTTTAAGTGCGCTGATCTGTTTTCTTACCATTATTGTCAAAGGCCAGCCTAGTGCAGAACCGTGAATTTCTGAGCACTTCTGAGCATCTGCATACGGGGATGCATACAGGAGTCTTTATTTCAAAGGACTCTTAGTTATCTTGAATTAGAAGAATGTTCTCCATTTGCCCAACAGGCCCACAAAATAGTAGCTGTGCTTGAAGCTTAAAAGGAAGGCTAACAAGTAGAATTTCAGTTCTTATCTCTGGGTATAGAGAACTTGTATAAATGGCACAAATATTGAAACATTAATCACTGAAGTTGTTTGGCAAGGTCAAAATCAACTTGAATTGTCTAGTGACTAATTTTAACTATACCCCTCTGCTATTAGATGGATAATTATCTTGTAGGAAGAACAAATATATTTCAATACAAGGAGTA
>NW_022933160.1:0-502 GCF_012274545.1 Fukomys damarensis | reverse complement strand
ACCTTTCTCTGTGGAGTACTTCACATTCATGAAACTGACTGCTTTCGCTTTAAATGCCTAAGCAGCGAGAGAAGCTGTTTCCCGGGGAATACTGAAGTTTAAACCGCAGAAGCCCGCTGCAAAGTGCATTTGTGTTCTAAGGTCAACCTGAACCTATCCCCAAGTATACAGAGTTCTGGAGGCATGTGTGCACTCAGAGCTGCAAGGCACTCTCTTAGGCCTGAAGGGCTTCTCTGTTAAAAGTGCCTCACAACAGTGTTACAAGCTCCGCCAGGCAGAGACCTACAAACAAAAGGGAATACAGTGGTCCTTCGCATGAGATGTGGACTTCACTGGTAAACTCACAGAGGTGCAGCACCTTTCTCTGTGGAGTGCTTCACCTTCATGGAAGTGACCGCTTTCGTTTTAAACGGCTAACCGGTGAGAGAAGCAGTTTCCTGGGGAAAACTGCACTTTAAACCGCAGACGCCATCTGTAAAGTGTGTTTCTGTTCCAACATCGA
>NW_022933159.1:0-256 GCF_012274545.1 Fukomys damarensis | reverse complement strand
AGTAGAGCTTAGGAAAGACATGGAAACCATGAATGCCCAAAATAGAAAATAACTGTATTCTATAAAATAGACTCAAGTGCAATCCAGGAGATTAACAATTCTACTGAAAGTGTACACAACAAAGTTAACCAATGTGAAGATAGAATATCATATCAAGACAGGGTTGTGCTTGGTGATCATCAAATAAAAGACCTCTGAAAAATGGCAAAGGACCATGCACACATGCACGCACCACACACACACACACACACACACA
>NW_022933158.1:0-219 GCF_012274545.1 Fukomys damarensis | reverse complement strand
ACCTGAGGCCAGAGCGAGGCACCTGACTGAATAAAGCACATCAGACCCAACCTGGGAGAGGCCCTTTTCTGGGACAGGATGCCTGCCCTACCTTGCCTGCAAGTTTGAGCCCATGTCACCCCCAGCTCGGTTGCATCCTAGCTGCATGGCTGAGATCTTTCCTCATCTGTACGACATTGCTGTAGCACGTGTTCCCTCAGTTCCTTCCAAGTTCCCGAA
>NW_022933157.1:0-298 GCF_012274545.1 Fukomys damarensis | reverse complement strand
TAAAATCTTACAAGAGAATAGCTGTGAAGTAGCAAGCCTGGCCTCACTCACCTGCTTTGCTTCCATTCCTATTCTAAATGTGCCCGCTTGTTTCTACCCTTCTTATTATCAATGCTGTCATATTTTAACCACTTCAAGTGTACAGTTCAATTCCATTGTCTTGCCAAAGCACTTTAAAACACATTTTAAATTTATTTTTCATAAAAATTTCTAAATTCTTCATTATCAGTCATTTAAGAAAAAAAGATATAAAGAGTGTATCAGTTATTTTATAAAAAGATGGAGGTTGCCACTGTGT
>NW_022933156.1:0-561 GCF_012274545.1 Fukomys damarensis | reverse complement strand
TGTTTTTAAATTTGCTTTTTTGCATGCTAATCTATCTGTATTCCTTGACATATTTCACTTCAACTCAATTCAACCAAAGACAATGTTTTTCAGTTCTACTGTCCTTGTGGGAAGGGAGGCACAAACATAAATAATGTAGATGCAGTATTTAAGCAAATTATATTTCAGTGAGGGAGGTAATGTGGAAATCACTATACCATGAACCATAGTGGAATGAGTGAAGGGTTTGAGAGAAACCATGTGTGCTTTGGTCACTGAGAGACAACTACTTACTGTAAATGTGAGGATGGTCTGTGCAGGAGGTGGCAGCACAGTGATTTCCATTTTCAGATTTATCATTTTGTTGTTTTTCTTTTCTTTTGGAATAATTTTTCTATTTTCATTCTTCCTTTTTGAGATCAATACTAAAATATCCCATTTTATCATTGGGAAGGATATTTCTTGTGACTTATGAACACTTAACTATTCTCTTTTGTCACCTGCATTCCTCATAATTACATCAGGGAAGAGTAGTGGATTACTCTATGTCTTATAATTTTTAACTCTCTTGACTGTAGTACA
>NW_022933155.1:0-800 GCF_012274545.1 Fukomys damarensis | reverse complement strand
ACAGCTTGACACTGATTTAATCATGTTTACAATGGGAGCAATTTCATGAAAAATGGGGTACACTATGCTGGCTATGCAGTGATGATCCAGGATGAAGTGGTCCAAGTGGGTCCCCTTCCCGTAGATTGTCAGCTCAGTGAGCAGAGCTTTGGGCACTCATACAGGCTCTCCGATTGGCAAAGGGAAAAATAGTAAATGCTTATACAGACTCCTGTTATGCCTTCACTACATTACATATTCATGGCATAACATATAAAGAGCATGGTCTTCTCACAGTGGAGAAAAAATAAATTAGAAATAAACAAGAGATAATATAGTTGTCAGAGGCAGTGTGAAAACCTGATAAAGTAGCAGTGATACATTGCTCTGGTCACCAAAAAGAAAGATACAATAGCAAAGGGCAATGCTAAGGCAGATATAAAAGCCAGAAAGGTGGCGAAACAGAAAAGTCAGATGGCTGTGCTCATCGGGGCACCAAAGAGAAAATTGGAGATACCAAAACTGGTAGCTACTATAAAATATTCAGATTAAAAAAAGAATGAACTAAAAAACAATTGGCTAAAAAACAAGGACTTGTTTGGATCCTACCCTGCAATAGAATGATGATACCTGAGACTCTGTCATACTATTGGAAGAAAAGATATGACCTGACTCACGGGAAAAAGATGGCCCTCCAAACACTGTTAGAGAGATATGTCTTCATTCCTCAGATTTCTGCGTTGTGTGAACAAGTCTCAAAAAAGATGTCAAATCTGTCAAAAAATAAATCTGACCTCAGGGCCCATAACATTATCTGGAAT
>NW_022933154.1:0-361 GCF_012274545.1 Fukomys damarensis | reverse complement strand
TGGGCATCCTCCCACAGACAAGAAGCTTTATCTAACAGAAAGGAGGAAGCTAGACAAAATGGAGTGATTTTGGTTGCTTGAGTTTAACACAGCAGAAGGGCTAAGCTCAGATAAAATTTCAGAGTCATTAACATTTAGGAAAAATTTAAAAGCATGAGATGGGGTGATATCATTAAGGTTATGAATGTGTAAATAAGTGATATGAAAACTGAACAGTGGTGTAATCTGATTAAAGTGGTGATACGGGAAAGCCAGCAAGGGATACCAAGAAAAAAAAATGACAAGTAAAAAAACAGAAAAGCTGTACTCTAATAAAATGGAAAACACAGAAGAAATGAACAGATTTCTAGATACTTATGAA
>NW_022933153.1:0-573 GCF_012274545.1 Fukomys damarensis | reverse complement strand
GCCTAAGAGAGTGCCTAGCAGCTCTGAGTGCACACAAGCCTCCAGAACTCTACATACTTGGTGCTAAGTTCAGTTTGACACTAGAACACAAACGTCCTTTTCAGAGGGCTTCTGCAGTTTAAACTGCAGCTTTCCCCAGGAAACTGCTTCTTTCTCCGCTTAGGCATTTAGAGCGAATGCGGTTACTTTCATGAATGTGATGTAGTCCACAGAGAAGTGTGCTGCAACTCTGTGAGTTTATACCAGTTAAGTCCATGTAGTATATGGAGTACAACTGTATTCCTTTTTGTTTGTTGGTCTCTGCCTGGCAGATATTGAAACACTGTTGTAAGGCAATGGTACCAGAAAAGCCATAAAGGCATAACAGAGTGCCTTGCAGATCTGAGTGAACGCAAGCCTAAAGAAATCTGTATACTTGGGTATAGGTTCAGTTTGATGTTAGAATGGAAACGCAGTTTGCAAAGGGCTTCTGTGCTTTAAACTTCAGTTTTCCCCGGCAAACAGCTTCTTTTGCTGCTTAGCTGTTTAAAGCAAAAGCGGTCAGTTTCATGAATGTGAAGTACTCCACAGAGA
>NW_022933152.1:1159-1367 GCF_012274545.1 Fukomys damarensis | reverse complement strand
AGAGAAGCTGTTTCCCGGGGAAAACTGCACTTTATACAGCAGAAGCCCTCGGCAAAGTGCGTTGGGGTGCTAACGTCAAACAGACCCTCTCCCCAAGTGTACAGACTTCTGGAGGCTTGTGTGCACTCAGAGCTGCTAGGCACTCCCTTTGGCCTGAAGGGCTTCTCTGCTAAAAGTGCCTCAGAACAGTGTTTCAATCTCTGCCAGG
>NW_022933152.1:0-865 GCF_012274545.1 Fukomys damarensis | reverse complement strand
GAAGGGCTTCTCTGCTAAAAGTGCCTCACAACAGTGTTTCAATCTCTGCCAGGCAGAGACCTACAAACAAAAAGGACTACAGTTGTACTCCCCATAAGAAGTGGACTTCACTGGTAAACTCACAAAGTTGCAGCACCTTTCTCTGTGGAGTACTTCACATTCATGAAACTGACCGCTTTCTCTTTAAACGGCTAAGGGGCGAGAGAAGCTGTTTCCCAGGGAAAACTTCACTTTAAACTACAGAAACCCTCGGCAAAGCCGTTTGTGTTCTAACATCAAACTGACCCTCTCCCCAAGTATACAGAGTTCTGAAGGCTTGTGAGCACTCAGAGCTACTAGGCACTCCCTTAGGCCTGAAGGGCTTCTCTGCTAAAAGTGCCTCACAACAGTGTTTCAACCTCTGCCAGGCAGAGACCTACAAACAAAAAGGACTACAGTTGTACTCCCCATAAGAAGTGGACTTCACTGGTAAACTCACAAAGTTGCAGCACCTTTCTCTGTGGAGTACTTCACATTCATGAAACTGACCGCTTTCGCTTTAAATGGCTAAGCGGCGAGAGAAGCTGTTTACCAGGGAAAACTGCACTTTAAACCGCAGAAGCCCTCGGCAAAGTGCGTTTGTGTTCTACCGTCAAACTGACCCGCTCCCCAAGTATACAGAGTTCTGGAGGCTTGTGAGCACTCAGAGCTGCTAGGCTATGAGAGACTGCTTGGGCCTGCACAAGATGGCTGCCCTCAACCTTAGCCTTTGCCTCGGTGGAAAAATCCCACTAGACTACGTACGTGACTTTTTGCAGGTTACCCCCTGGGCAAACAGGAAATGTTACAGAAAAAATAGCCCTTTGTGCTAACCACAGGGTCACGG
>NW_022933151.1:0-200 GCF_012274545.1 Fukomys damarensis | reverse complement strand
CCTTCAGGCCTAAGGGAGTGCCTAGCAGCTCTGAGTGCACACAAGCCAACAGAACTCTGTATACTTGGGGATAGCTTAAGTTTGACGTTAGAACACAAATGCACTTTGCCTTGGGCTTCAGCCGTTTAAAGAGCTGTTTTTCCCGGGAAACAGCTTTTCTCGCCGCTTAGCCGTTTAAAGCGAAAGCGGTCAGTTTCATG
>NW_022933150.1:0-233 GCF_012274545.1 Fukomys damarensis | reverse complement strand
TAGCTGATTTTATGTGCTTTTATAGTTTATTTTTTTACCTTTTCTATAGTTTCCAAATTTCATGTAACAGCCACAAATCAATATCAATATTAAAAGTAATTTTAAAATTTGGTAGGTTTTGTGTGCATAGAACCCTATCAGCTGATATAAAAAACAAAAAGATAAGCAAATTTATCTGCATCTCTCATCTGAGATAAAAAGTGAGAAATGTTTAAAAACTCAACTCTTTAGAT
>NW_022933149.1:0-207 GCF_012274545.1 Fukomys damarensis | reverse complement strand
TAGGATCAAGTACACCTTGCAAATTGACCACTTGTGGTAGTCATTAATCTATCACCTTCAAACTATGTGAATTAAATTATTATCAAGAAGCAGTCCAAAATATGTTTGTGGTGAATATGCTTTTCAATATAACATCTTTACCATTTAGACTGAGTTAGGATGAGAGAAGTAGATAAGTGAAAGAATTGGAGAAGGTTTCAAGTGAAG
>NW_022933148.1:0-699 GCF_012274545.1 Fukomys damarensis | reverse complement strand
GGCAGCCCTCTCCCTGTAGCATGTCTGGTCGTTGCAGCCCTCATGGCCTCTAAATTGTGCTGGCTTTTCTCACTTCATGCTGCTTTCCTCCGATGTTCCACATTCTTGGCTTCTCCAGCTTCCTGGAGCCCCCACTACACTTCGATCTTTACTCTCACAGCTTCACTATTGCCTCTCTAGTGCACACTGCATGATCTCCCAGGCTTCTGAAACTTTACTAGAAGCCTGCCTGACCCCACAACTCTTACATTCTGCATACCTGAAAACCAGCACCGTGAGGATAACACCGATGTCTGCTGCCAGCTCAAGCAGTAGGCAGCCCTTTTGCAACATAGCTGCAGAGCCCTTTGAGTGCCTGACTGGCTGAGAACAGTGAACCAAATCCCAGACAAACAATTTCCTAGGTGGCTTTCTCCTCCCTTCTCTGGTGGAGTGTCTTGGGCCTATCTTCTCAAAGCAGAGTCTCATTTTTGAAACCCCTTAGCCTAGGAAGGGTATGGTTTTGCTGATACCCAGGATGCCCTCAAGATGCCCTTGCTATTGTCCTGATGCAGTGATGGCTTCTTAATATGAATCTTTTCAGCAACCAAGCATTTTTGTGGGGTATTTTCTTTCTGGCAAAACTGAAAACACTTTAATGAACTCTTTGCTTTTGCTTTTCATTATAAACCTTGCTAAAAGCCCCTGATAGTTTCCACA
>NW_022933147.1:0-2015 GCF_012274545.1 Fukomys damarensis | reverse complement strand
GTCATCAGGCCGAAGTCAGCCAAGGGACGGACAAGGCCGCGTCTCCACAAAACACAGGGCACAGAGGAGTGCACTCACCATACGCTTTCCTCTCCACCTCCAGCCAATCCCAGTGAGTCACCAAGCAGCCAGAAACTAGGAGCCTGCGCACCCACATCAGCAGCTCAAGGAGCCCCTGATGAGATCCCCGAGCTGCTGCAGCAAGTGCCCATTGGGGCTTCCTCTTCTCTCAATAAATACCCAGTCCTTCCTTCCATCAACAGAAGAAACCTCGAGAAGGGAGCTGTGGACACAGCTAAAAAGGCCAGCTTACTGCAACTGAGCAGCATCCAGGCCCGCTACCAAGAGGAGGCCTGCTCCAGGAAGACAAGCAGAGAAGATTGCAGGGCTCAAGCTCAAGTTTGTACCCTGGAGAGGAAATTCATCCTCCGAACCAAGAGGCAGGGTGCCTCCAGGCCTGGAAACCTGGAGGAACCTTCAGACCGAGAACCAAGGCTGCTGCTCGCTGTCAGGTCACCATCAGGCCAAAGGTTTGTCCGTCACTTCCGGCCGACTGACGACCTGGAAACGGTTGTTGCTGTGGCCGAGCAGAAGAACAAGGCCACCTATGGACACTGCAGCATCGAAACAATGGAGGTGCCCAGGAGACGGTTCTCTGATCTCACCAAGTCTCTGCAGGAGTGCGGGATCCCTCACAAGTCGGTGTTGGGCATCACAAAGGAAGAGTGGGAGGGGTGGCCCTGAGTCCCCAGCACCCGAGAGGAGTCCTGGGTCGCTGGGCAGTCAGCATACTTGGGTGCTGAGGCCTCCCAGGCATCCTGGTTCCAAGTGCCATGTGAGCCCAGTGCAGCTGGGATCCTTAGGACTTGACTCGGTGTCCTCTGAAGCCGTTACCTGCGCGTGTGCCGAGTGCCCTGGAAGGACTCCCAGCCATTACATTCAGGTCACCCCAGGGCTGCGGGTGGGTGCCAGGGCTCTTCCTGCAACAGCTGCAGCCAGGCCTTCTCCCTCCATAGCGTGGGGACCTTCCAAGACAGTGGTCCTTCCCGGAGCACCTGCTGCCCTTACAGTGAACTGATTCTGGAAGCCAGTGGTTTGCCTTTCTGTACTTGACCAGGATTAAACACTTTCAACAGAGGATTCGAGTCTGGTAAATAACCAGGGTTTAGGGAATATCTAAGTGGCATTTGTATTTTTATGTATCTTTGAGAAACACGTTGTTGACACTATCTTCAGAAGCAGCCCCTCTACTGGGCTGGGGAGGAGAGGACAGTCAGTCTCTTGGGGACTCCTGTTTGGTATAAGGTGACATCAAGGGGAAGAACAGTTCTCACACTAGTACATAGCCCCCCCAAATTTTTCTAAAGCAGTCCTGGCACTGAAGGGTAGGTTGTTCATGTGGCCGTGGATACATTTTTATAGACACTGACCAAGTTTGTGGCTTTGGGCAGCACTTCTCTTTGTGCAGAATTCTTCTAAAATTGAGACAAGCCAGTGTGACCTGATTTCCTTTACTTTTGTCTGTAAAGGAATCTGTCGTTTTCAAAACATACAGACTTATAAGTCTGTACAAGTTTGTACTCAGGGCCCCTTGGCCTACCTGAGTGTGGGTAAATTACTTTATTCCCCTAGTTTGGTGACTGGACCATTTCAGACACAGAAGATTCTTTCCACAGTGACAGCGCACGCTGTGGTCTGGTTTCATATACTGTGCGGGAGGAGGAGGGCACCTCTCTGGACATGTTTACTATCCTATGGGAGACCATGACCGCGCAGCTGGCTCACTGGCATGGCGTTCATCTGACCAGCCTAGCCCCAGCTGCCCTGAAGACTGTGGAGTCTTATTTTTCCAACTCTAAAACGGAAATGTAGAAAATTTGCCAAAGTTCTCCCACAACTCATCTGGATTCCTCAATGGCCAAATCACCATTCAGAGTAGGTACTCAGACCTTCTGGGCACCTTGTCCCTCCTCCCTAGAGCACAGCCATCACAAAGCCCTGGACACTAATACATG
>NW_022933146.1:0-274 GCF_012274545.1 Fukomys damarensis | reverse complement strand
TTTTTCAATCTTTTTAAAATTCTTGTATTGCAATAGTCCACAGAAAGTACTTGCTTTACGGTTATAAAAGTAGAGTGCTCCTCTCTCAAGAACAATACTGTTAGGGTCGGGGTCCACAGGCAGAAGCACATGTGTGCTACTTTTGTTCAACACTGGGGAAGAACTTAGGGAATGGCAGACAGCAAAGCACGGTAACTTCAGTAAAGAGCAATGGAGCTTAGCTGTATCTAATGGAGGAAGAACTGTGAAAGACGGGAGAGATGGAAAAGTTCTG
>NW_022933145.1:0-217 GCF_012274545.1 Fukomys damarensis | reverse complement strand
ATATGACCTTACATATTTAGTATGATGTGTTACCCCTGTACACATGGAAAAAAAATTAAAAAACAAAAATAAATTAACATTTCTAGACCAATATGGCTGTCCATTTCTGTACAATGCCAGCTCAACACCATAAATTGGGACGAATTTTTCCAAAGTTGGCAGCACCATTAAAGTTTCTGAAAATTCAATTTATACAATTTATACACGCACACACACA
>NW_022933144.1:0-267 GCF_012274545.1 Fukomys damarensis | reverse complement strand
ATGATATATGAGTCTATTCGTATGAAATATTCAGAAAATGCAGTTATATTGTCAGAATGTAGACCATTAATTGAGGCAAGGAGTAAGAAGGAGATAGTTATAAACAGGCATGCAGGAATGTATTTGCATAATGAAAATGCTGTAAATCAATATATAATTATAAGTAAACCACTCCATAATCTGAACAAAAACATCACTGAACCATGTTCAAATTTGACAAATTTTATATACTTCTCAGTAAAACTATTTTAAAATATAATAAATTTA
>NW_022933143.1:0-212 GCF_012274545.1 Fukomys damarensis | reverse complement strand
ATAAGCATTTATTTAGATAAAGGCAGACAGGAGAAAAGGAGGGAGGGAGAAGACTTTGGAGTTGGAAACCTTGGGTTTAAAGCCAATCTTTACCATTTTTTTCAGCTTTGTTTTTATTAGTATATGTTTTCAGTACATAATGGTTACATTCCTTGTGGGAAGTTGATACGTGTACATAACACACTTTGTGCTCACTTTTCCCTTTGATGAAA
>NW_022933142.1:0-324 GCF_012274545.1 Fukomys damarensis | reverse complement strand
TCAGGCCTAAGAGAGTGCCTAGCAGCTCTGAGTGCACACAAGCCTCCAGAGCTCTGTATACTTCGGGATAGGTTCAGTTTGACGTTAGAACACAAACGCATTTGCAGAGGGCTTCTGCGGTTTAAAGTCCGGTTTTCCCAGGGAAACAGCTTCTCGCCCCTTAGGCGTTTAAAGCGAAAGCGGTCAGTTTCATGAATGTGAAGTACTCCACAGAGAAAGGTGCTGCAACATTGTGAGTTTACCAGTGAAGTCCACACCGTATGTGGAGTACAAATGTATTCCTTTTTGCTTGTAGGTCTCTGCCTGGCAGAGATTGAAACACTG
>NW_022933141.1:0-417 GCF_012274545.1 Fukomys damarensis | reverse complement strand
GTGATATATGTGCACCCATGTTTATAGCATCACAATTCGTGATAGCTAAAATTCAGAAGCAGCCCCATTGCCCATCAACAGGGCAGAAAACACACACACACACACACACACATGCGTGCACACACACACACACACACACACACACACACACACACACACATATATATATATAGTGGAGTACTACTCATCATAAAAAATGAGACGAGAGACATTTATAGCTAAATGGATGCAGATTGAGGAGAAACTCTTAAGTGAAATAAATAGAGTTCATGTGTAATACCAAATATTTTTTCTAGTGTGAGAAATTTAAAGTGTAGATAAGGACTAAAGGTATAATAGAAAATATGGAATAGGAAGAAAATGTTCAAAGGGGAAGGGGAACTGGGAGTGGTAGGGGAAAAGAAAGTGGGGAATGGA
>NW_022933140.1:0-215 GCF_012274545.1 Fukomys damarensis | reverse complement strand
AGTACACATATGTGGCAGGGCCATAGTACATAGTAACCACCAGCAAGTGGGAACTGCAGGTGCGGAGTGCCTTGCGCCTGCCTTCAGCTGAAGGGAGCCTCACTATAGCCCTGGCAATGAAGATGTAGGAGATGATCACCAACAAGGGAGCAAGCATTCCAAATGGGATGGCTCCAATGGACAAGGCGAGCTCATTAGCAGTGGTGTCCCCACAG
>NW_022933139.1:0-236 GCF_012274545.1 Fukomys damarensis | reverse complement strand
AATATAATAAATATTTAAAGAGTGTCACTTCGATATGAAAAGTAACTGTTAACAACATGGATAACGGATCCAGGCTGTCTGAAATCGAAGTCCAATCTATGAATTGCTCACCGTGACTCACTCTCTTATTCGTATAAAATGGTCACGATACCTGCACATAGCTCACGGGCTGGTAAAGACATGTTCTTCATGATGAGGTGAGCTACAGACAGCTTCCTTGACATGAGCTCTGGGCA
>NW_022933138.1:0-488 GCF_012274545.1 Fukomys damarensis | reverse complement strand
CTGCTTTGCTGAAGTAGAGTATCATGAAATGGGAGATACCTCTCATCACTGCAGTGTTTTGGCTTTAGAAGATTTTAGTTTAGTGACTGTGGTACAGGGAGACATTGAAGTATTCATGGAAGGAGAGTGAGTTCTGCTGTTCCTCCTGGGTGCATGTGCTGCAGGGAGAAGCCCCAGGTAATTTCTGGTGCTTGGCTGCAAAAGCCTTTGTCTCGCTGCACCCCGCTTTTGGGTCTCATCCTCAGCTTTTTGATTTGTCTTCGCACTGGCCTGGCCTAGTACCTTTACTCATGGAGCGCCCTGCCCTCAGCGCTGAGGTCGGGTTGCCTTGTCCATCATGGCTTTGTGGTTTCGGG
Source organism: Fukomys damarensis (assembly GCF_012274545.1). Lineage (NCBI taxonomy): Eukaryota > Metazoa > Chordata > Mammalia > Rodentia > Bathyergidae > Fukomys > Fukomys damarensis. The sequence goes on along the minus strand of NW_022933138.1, from coordinate 132 downwards.
TGGGCACCTTTCAAAGCAGGTATGGATGTTGGGTAAAGCTTCTCAAAGTTGTTTGTTTGTTTTGTTTTGTTTTGGTACTGGGGATCGAACTCGGGACCTTGTGCTTGCAAGGCAGGCGGTGGAACCACTGAG
>NW_022933137.1:0-203 GCF_012274545.1 Fukomys damarensis | reverse complement strand
ATATACCATATCAACAGAGAAAAGGACAAAACTATAGATTCATCTTAATAGATGCATAAAGAGCATTTGACAGAGTCCAATACCAATTCATGAAAAATTACAGATAATTGGAATAATTGTCTTTATCTCTATGATAAAAACCATCTATGACAAGCCAACAGCCAACATCATACTAAATTGACAAAAACTGAAAGCTTTCACTT
>NW_022933136.1:0-200 GCF_012274545.1 Fukomys damarensis | reverse complement strand
GGGAGGTAAAAGGAATTAAGATGTGTCGCGTACCTGTAGCAACTCCCCAGGAGGAATGTAATCAGTAGGTACTGCAAACATGTACAGATAAAAAAATAAAAATAATTTTAAAAGAACTGGGGTCCAAGTCGGGCGTAGTGGCGCACGCCTGTAATCCCAGCACTCGGGAAGCTGAGGCAGGAGGATCGCTGTGAGTTCGA
>NW_022933135.1:0-233 GCF_012274545.1 Fukomys damarensis | reverse complement strand
GGCTAAAATGTTACTTTAATAGTTTTACATTAAGTGTTTGAACAGTAGATTCTCCTAACCATGGTTTCACTTTCCACTGTTTCAGTTACCTGCTTTTCACTTGATCTGAACATATCAAATGGAATATTCTAGAAATAATTCATAAGTTTAAAATTGTGTGTCATCATAAATAATGTGATAATCCTGTGCTGTTCTCTTCCATTCTTCCCAGGATGTGAATGGTCCTTTTTCCC
>NW_022933134.1:0-916 GCF_012274545.1 Fukomys damarensis | reverse complement strand
CCCCCACCCCATAGCCTAAGTTCACAGGAAATTAAACCTCTGAAGCATTTACATTGCACCAGGTATGGACAGTAGGATGACAGTAGTGTTGATAGGCTATGGAGCTGCTGGCTCTGGTGAGTGCCTGGATCCTGGTGTTAGCTTCAAGCTGCTATCACTCTAAGTTAAAGCACATTGGAATGGGGAAGGATGGGCATGCTCTTACCCTAAGGATAAACTTGAATCCTCTTATTGCTTATATTTTTGAAAGGCCAATTGTAAACTTGGTTCTTTATTATGGTAAAGCTTTTCTGTGACACATCTTTCACTTAGAGCGCCACTTCTGATCATTGCTGAAAAGCTGTTGGCTTCAGGAAGAGTGTAGGCTGGCACATTTTTGGAAACATGACAAATATGAATGTGTCTCACTGTTATTTGCTGGTGCCTAGTTCTACCGAATGAGAGGGTCTGAGTCTGTTTTTATTTCCTAAAATACAATCACTGTGAAAAACATTCAAATGTCAGTACGTCCCAAGAACTACTTCATTTCTGTTCCTGGGGTATGTCTCCATCCTTTTCTAAATATACTAGATTTCTACCCTCATTAGAAGTTACAGGGTGGTGTTAAGAGTTAAGTGAAATAATGGAATAATGGTCCTGCGATGCACTAAGGGCAATGACAGGAAGAGGGAAATGTTGTGGAGTTGTGTGGAGAAAGAAGTAAGAAAAGAGAATTTTCAAGGTAAATATCACAATAATGAAACCTGGAGGTGGGAGAATGGTAGAAGTGTTTCCATTCTCCTGAGGAGGCACAGGAGGATGGGACTTGCAAACCAGGCTCAAATAATTGGGCCATATCTTCATAGCTGTGGAAACCATGGAAGGTTATCAGAGCTAGGGTTTGGAGGACGCTGCATTAATTGGCATGTAAGTGTCA
>NW_022933133.1:0-214 GCF_012274545.1 Fukomys damarensis | reverse complement strand
ATCAACTGTTCTGAGAATTTTCTAGCCATCTTTGTAAGCTGAAAGCTGAGGCCAGTGTGGGCTGTAATCAAAGATGTGTGCAGCGGCAATTCGCACTATGTGTGTACATTCAAGGGTTTTTAGTATACTGAAATATAAAATTATTAACTGCAAGGAAATTGAAAATGAGGCGCCCTGATAATGTTTGATATAAAATATGTTTTGCTACTGATTT
>NW_022933132.1:0-275 GCF_012274545.1 Fukomys damarensis | reverse complement strand
TCTCTGGCTGTCACCTGCGTCCGCTCAGGTCCTGGCATTCTGCGCTCAGTGCCTCACATGAAGTCCCCATACTGGGGGAACTGCTAACCTCGAGGAGACAGATCTGGTGAGAGACAACCCACCCTGTGTGGTCAGGATGGACCACAGTGAGATGGCTCCGTGATGCCTCAGAGGAGAAGCAAGGTCTTCAGAGGAGGAGCTGCCTAGGGCGGGTCTCAGGTGGGGAGCCACAAGGTTTAAATGAGGGACAGATGCTCTACGGGACATTGGCAGCA
>NW_022933131.1:0-470 GCF_012274545.1 Fukomys damarensis | reverse complement strand
AGTCCGATATCTTGGGTAGACTTTTCTATACCTTCTGAAGCAGTACTCCTTTTCTTCTCTCCGACCTCTCAGAAATGCCCCTTCTTCCTTTCCTACTTTTGGCTGCCCACCAATCTGACACCGGTAGCTCCCTATATTCCTTGTATCTCTCTTCCAAATTCCCAGTCTGTTTGCTATGTGGCAGCACTGTGTTAACCCCTAGAAGCCCACTGTGCAATCCCCTGTGCCAACTGAGCGCCTGTAAGAACAGTTGCCCACCGAACTCTCCTTCTTTCCCCACATCCACAAGTTCCTATTGCCCTGGCTGCCTCAACTTCACATCCCCTGTGCTCATTTTCTTCTGACTTCTTTACATGGCTTTGCACAGTTGTACACTTCACCACGCATGTCTCCCATATCCTGTTTGACCGTTAATTAGACAGAGGATGATAGCCATCAGACAGCACTGTTGAAATGTCATTTGGGCTTAG
>NW_022933130.1:0-218 GCF_012274545.1 Fukomys damarensis | reverse complement strand
CATTTGCTAGAAAGATAGTTTTAGAGTTTCTCCAAATTCTAAGACCTTATGAACTAAAATTTGGCCAAATATCTCTCCTTAGAACAATAAAAACTTTCGTGGCCTCTTTGTGGTTCTTATTACAATATCATGTTTCTCTGCACTTGGCATTGTTAAGGTATGTATTGGACTTTTTATTATGGGAGAATTGTTTCCATGAAACATTTTTTAAAATGTTT
>NW_022933129.1:0-302 GCF_012274545.1 Fukomys damarensis | reverse complement strand
TGTTGAATGGCTGAAAAATAGGACTGTGCTACTAGTTGGAGCCTTCTGTGTCACGAAGGGGTATGGATGACCAGGCAGGGTCATTGAGCTTTACTGAAGCTTCATCGTTTTAGAAATCCCTTCTGCGGTTCCTATGACCAACCTGAGCAGTAAAGTATATCCCAGGCGAGGGACTCTGCCACAGGTACCTTGTCTTCCTCAGGTGGCCCTGCTTCTGCTAAAATTGATTGTAGGATGAAACATGAATTGTCATTTTCCCCTAGGGAAAGAGCCACACATCTGAATGCTGGAGTTCAGGGATT
>NW_022933128.1:0-610 GCF_012274545.1 Fukomys damarensis | reverse complement strand
GTTGGAAAAACTGGATGTCAACCTGCCACAGATTAAAATTAGATCCTTATCTTTTGCCATGCATTAAATTAAAATCCAAATGCATTAAAGATCTAAATATTAAAACTAAACATTAAATTTGATGGAAGGTAAGTTAGGCAGAACTCTGGAAGACATTGATATAGGAAAAGAGTTTATGAACAAATCCTCAGCAACATGGGAACTAGCAGATAGAATCAACAACTGGGATCTCATCTTATTAAAAGCTTCTATACTTCAAAAGAAACCATCAGCAGATCTAAGAGACAATCTACAATGTGGGAAAAAATTTTTACCAGCTGTTCCTCAGACAAAGGACTATTATCAAGAATATATAAAGAACTCAAAACAATCAGCCCCCCCAAATATAAAGACCCAATTCAAAAATGGGCATCCAAAATGAACAGACATTTCTCAGACAAAGAAGTAAAAGCAGCAAGTAAATATATGAAAAAATGTTCCACATCACTGATCATTCGAGAGATATAGATGAAAACAACACTGAGATTCCACCTCACCCCACAAAGAAGGCTGCTATCAAGAAATCACACAATAACAAATGTTGATGGGGTTGTGGGGAGAAAGGAACCCT
>NW_022933127.1:0-227 GCF_012274545.1 Fukomys damarensis | reverse complement strand
CTGTAGGCCAAAGAAAAAACTAATTCTGCAGATTGGTGGGCAAGATGGACATGTGGTAGACACAGCAGGGAATTGGTAGCACTGGACAAGCCTGAAAGGCCAAGAAGGCTTGACGGTGGCCATGTGGGAGTTGTGAATATGTGAGATGGTAAGAGACCACCACGTAGCAGAACTTGTTTGTTGTACTTGTTAAAAGCTTAGCATTATGACTGAATATGACTATTGAT
>NW_022933126.1:0-356 GCF_012274545.1 Fukomys damarensis | reverse complement strand
TAATTTGAGACAGGGTCTCCCTCGTTCCCAAGTAGCCCAGATAGAGCTCCAACTTGCCATCTTTCTGCCTCGGCCTCCCAGAGGGAGAATTTCACAGGCCTGTGACACTTGACCTCAATCCTGCATCACCGCCCAACATGGGGTCCTCAGACTCCAGACACAGGGGAGGAATCCTGCTGACTCGCTGGGTCTCCTCCTCCTGCCACGGGGTGGAAGAGGTCAGAGGATGTGAGCGTCAGGTGGATTTACTCAGCCTCAGAGAGAGCCGAGACAGGTGAAGGAGGAAGGGAGAGGGTGCAGTGGTGAAGCTGCCTGTGTCCCGCTGGGCGGCACCAACTCCTCCCGGTCTCAGCCGC
>NW_022933125.1:0-242 GCF_012274545.1 Fukomys damarensis | reverse complement strand
GCTTCTTCAACACAGGGACTGTGCCCTTCTAATCCTTCTACCCCCAGCATTCAGCATGATGCCCAACACATGGGAGGCTCACTACTAGTACTTGGTTCGTGAATGGTGCAATGCTAAGCAGGAAAATAAGCAGTGTTTTGATACAGAGGATCCAATAGTTCCAGCCTCATTCACTATAACTGTTCAGTTATGTGCCTGGGAAATAGCATTTGCTACTGTTTGTTGGAGCAGTTGATATAGCC
>NW_022933124.1:0-239 GCF_012274545.1 Fukomys damarensis | reverse complement strand
TCATTTAATTTGTTCTTCTATCTTAGTTCCTATTAACTAATAATTAGTTTTACAGGCTTGACTGGATTCGAGATTATTATTCCTTTGATCAGTTTTGTTGGTACATTTAAGATATATACCATGAGGACACTCATCATTGGAAATGTGAACCTCTTCATAATCCACCTTGGTTCTTATTTTCCCCCCTCCCCCTGCCCTCTAGTCACACCCTCCACCCCCCATCTACAAATATTTTGTTT
>NW_022933123.1:0-254 GCF_012274545.1 Fukomys damarensis | reverse complement strand
CTGGAGATTTTATTTCTGAAAGTTTGATATTTCCAGTGCCCAGAGGTTATCCTTTTGGCCCCCGTCAAGGTGGAACGGAGGAGCACTGGGCTGTTGCTGCCTGTCCTAGAAAGGGCTGTGCCCCATGATCTTCAAGTCAAGTGGTGACTTGTCCTTCTGTGTCACTGTCCTCCTCTGCTGAGTTTCTCTGCTAAGCCTGAAGTCTTAATGATTAGACTCCTTCTGTCCAGAATGGATTGAGCCCAGCCCTCTTT
>NW_022933122.1:0-204 GCF_012274545.1 Fukomys damarensis | reverse complement strand
AATTTACTGTGTTGAGTTGGCATTGTACAGAAATGGACAGCCATATTGGTCTAGAAATATTAAATTATTTTTATTTATTTATTTTTTTCTCATCTGTACAGGGGTAATGCTCTGTATTAAATGTGTAAGGTCATAACTACATGGGTTTGATTACAGAAACTAATAAAGTATTGTCTAAATAATGAAAAAAGAATAAGATAAGAC
>NW_022933121.1:0-1303 GCF_012274545.1 Fukomys damarensis | reverse complement strand
TTTTTTTTTTTTTTTTTTTTTTTTTTTTTTTTTTTTGGTACCAGGGGTTGAACTCCGGTCCTTATGCTTGCGAGGAAGGCAGCAGCACCGCTGAGCTAAATTCCCAGCCCTAAAAATAAAATTTTTTTTAAAGACAGGGTCTCCCTATGTAATTCAGGGTGACCTTGAAATCACTATGTAGCCCAGGCTGGCTTCACAATCACAGTGATCCTGCCTCAGCCTTCCGAGCACTGGGATTATAGGCATGCACCATCAGGCCTGGCTAAAATGTAAAGCTTGCAAATGAAATGATTTTAAATGAACTATTTTTACAGAGTATTGGACCCTTGTGCATCTAGTAAGTCAGTTAACAAGCTAAGAAGAAGGCAATCAACAGGGACAATAACACGGTAGAAGAATAGTTTGAAAAAAACAAAGAGACAGTAGAAGTCATTGAAGTCCTTTAAGTATTTTTACATATGAAGAATGATGCTTTGTTATTTGTTTTTGTTGGAAAAATTACGTGTTCTCCAAGTAAGGGGGGAAAAGGTAGTTGATTTAATCACTGTACATTTCAAAGGCTAGCTCATAGGTTCTACACTAATCTAAATTTCGTTTTATGTGAGGTACAAATATTTTCATAATTGTCAGTTTTAATCTTCAGGCAAAGTCCTAATCAAACTTCGAGCTTTTTGAGTAGACTTACTTCAGTGGCCTCTTGTCTACTACTTTTGAGAGAAGAGCCTTCTGTAACCTGTACATATTTTCATCCTCCCCTGCAGGGTTAACCATGAGAAGCATCCCTTAAAATGACTTTGGCAATAGTATTTTCCCAGCTCTCTTAGAACGCCTGTCATATCAAGGGAAATGAAATCCAAGATAGCCATGACAGTAGTAGTCTTTGCCTTAGATGTTAGATACATCTGTAATTATCTGCCAGATACACTTTCATCAAACGGTTATGCGCACCTGCTTTGTGTGAGGCACTGCGCTGAATACTACAGAAATCATTAAGAGAAACCATCTGTGATAGATATATATCATATCTATATAAACATGCACAGGTTTTCACTCAGGAGCATTGTGAAGTTGACACCACGGACAGCCACCACCAACTACCAAGACCACCCCATTGGTTTTCTCACCTCCTCTCCCTGTGCCACCACCAGCACCTCGAACACCACCACCACCACCGCCACAATCATCACCCCACACCGGTTTACCACAACTATTAGCGGCCACATAGATCGAATGACTTGCAACGTATTTACTATAAAAAGTTAGTTCAAATGAGGAACTTCAAACCAGGTGCAGTGGTGCACAT
>NW_022933120.1:0-1747 GCF_012274545.1 Fukomys damarensis | reverse complement strand
CCATTTGTATCATATTTCTTTTGAGAAATGTGTCAAAACTCATAATGAACAAAGTGATGGGATGCATTTTTTTATCTAACATTCAGAACTGACATTATATATATATATATATATATATATAGGGTCCCCTCACTTCCATTCACTTCATATTTAAGACCCTTGGTTTTCAAGATTTTCAGAAATATAACATCAGTTTCTGCCTCTCACACTTCATCTCCTAGAACTCTCTTCATCAATCTATGACTCCAGCCAAGGTGGACTCTAACTACATTACCCCAGCTAATATACTTCATGCACACTGTGATGAGTATTTCAGTATTCTCCTCTATTAAATATTACAGTCTCAGGCTGGGGATTTAGCTCAGTGCTGTTGTCACCTGCTTCACAAGGACAAGGTCCTGAGTTCGATCCCCAGTACCCCCCCACAAAAAATTACAGTCTCTTCCTCCCTCATACTTCTCTGAAGCATATGTTGACCTTATTCAGAGAGATCACCTTCAATTCCCTTGAATATAAAGCTCTGTCCCTTAACTCCCCTCACCAAATTACCTGTAACTTTTCCAGACTTCTCATCTGACTCTTGTCTGGCATTATCATGCATTGTATATATGTGTGTGTGCTTGTATAAGAGATCATCAAGTAAGATGTTTTTCTTATTGATCAAGAATTTTTTTCTTAAACTTTTATCAAAAGGCTTTTGGAGCACAATAGAAAACAGTGAACTACTATTGCAAATAATACATATGGATGGCCCTTCAGTTAGATATGTACATTTTGATCTATACTGATCTTAAATGTGACTCAATGAACTAGATACTCAAAATTACTTGTGTGGTGAAATATAAACTATCATTTTAACTCTGCTTTTAGAAGGAGGGAGACTAGCTGAGGGATCCAACTTCTATCATTTGAAAAATCTCCACTAGTCTTTGACTATGATTCATCTAAAAAAATGAACTTTAAAATTTCTATACATTATAATCTAAACAAGTAGGCAGTTTCCAACTGTGTGAACATAAGTATAGAGGATTATACATGGAGGAGTACAGAACTTTGCTAGCAGCAGTACCACAGGAAAAAAAAAAACCTACAAAAATATGGTAATCTCTGAAGGTTTGATTAAACTAGGGTCATTAAGAATGTCTTATTGGCCTAATAATACCATGCTGAGATTTACATAATATCCAAACTAAGAATGATTTTTATCTTTGAATTAGGCAAAAATCCATGGACCTTCTGCTATATTTCTGTCTAAAATATGTTGTCTTATTACATCTATAAGTAGGCAAAAAGTACAAAACCAAGGGAGAAAATGAACAAATGTCACAACATGAATGATACAGCAATTTAATAATTATTTACTGGATTATCAATGGTTGAACTTTTGAAAAGTTTAATGATAAAAGAAACAAATCTCTCATCTCCAGAAATTAGTTACACTCTATGATTGTGGTTTTGAATGTTAAATTATCCATTTAAAATGAAAGTCAATTTATATTTCTCAGAAGCAATTGTGACTTAATTGCTGTTATCAACCTAATAAATTACTAGGTGATTTCCACAAACTGGTTATACACGCAAATTTCATGTCTGGTGAAAGAATAATTGTATCAATATTCCAGAAATATGAAAGGAAAATTAGTTCATTGGACACAAGGGAAATGCATACACCTTGAACATAAAGTCATCTATCTTTTGCTGTTCATTTTTAAGTAGGCAAATTAAGATGGGAAAGAAATGACTCGTG
>NW_022933119.1:0-211 GCF_012274545.1 Fukomys damarensis | reverse complement strand
GCTGACTTTTCTTAGACTCCCAGTGAACAAGGAGAGATTTCCTCCTGGGACCCTCTCGCTGTACGGTAATTCTTTCCCTTACTGCACACCACTCTGCGGTATTCATTACTCAGCCTGCCTCTGTCAGTCCATTTCTTTTTTCAAAGTCTCGGGGTTTTTTTGCTAGTGTGCATAACTGAAATTTTGTCACTGTGGGAAAAAATTTAAAGAT
>NW_022933118.1:0-261 GCF_012274545.1 Fukomys damarensis | reverse complement strand
CTCTTGTATGCAGCTGAGTCAAGTTATTCTGAAGCAAGACTGTATTATACAATCACTTGAATGTTTGCTTAAAATTTAACTTTTGAAATTTCTAACCATCTACTCTTCAGCAGATTCTTTGAGAACTGCTAGCCTTACTACCTTGGTATAAAGACTTGTTCCACGTATGTATGAGCTATACTATCTAAGTACAATTTAATAGATGATTATAGATCACACAGTGTATGCACTTTTTTCAAATGGATGCAGATGACAATAGAT
>NW_022933117.1:0-221 GCF_012274545.1 Fukomys damarensis | reverse complement strand
TATCTAAAATGCACACATAAGCCATAGGATCAGCCACAAATATTGTTCAAACAGAAAAGGGATCTACTATCGTGTTTCAAAGACAGTGTTGTAATGAAACAAACGAATCTTCACGGTTTCACTTCTAGAAACTTGAGCATGTTCAATAAATGCATACATAAAATATGTCATAAATATAATTAAAATATCCTAAATAATAGTGCCTTTTTTATTTTACCAAT
>NW_022933116.1:0-1659 GCF_012274545.1 Fukomys damarensis | reverse complement strand
TCTTCAGTATCACATTTTCTCTATGCAGCACATTCCTACTATTTACCTTAGCTAGTGAATTATGACGCCTCTGAATTAAAAATTTTGTCAGAGTGGAGAAAAAGCCCCCTTTAAACTTTGCAAATAAATTGCTGAATTCACTAATTTAAAGAATTTCTTGGGTGGTTTTGTTGGTCAAAGTAATAAAAAAGCTGTAGTTAGGTTTCTTAGAAATTGAAATACTCATGTAATCATTTTTGATATAATTGTAATGTGTACTTTTAAATCTACTTTATATGGTCAGAAGTCTAAGAGGTCATAGGAATAGTTTAAAATCATTACTATCAATGGCTTCATTCAATTTCCTTTAAAATATCATCAATATGTAGTTTACTTTCATTTCCTACTATTAAATTATTTCTATCATTTGATAGCTTACCAGTGTTTTCACTATACCTGTGTTCTGAATTATTGTGTTGTTGACCATCTTGCTACTGTTCCCTCTTGGCCCAGGAGGACTGGCATAACCTGGAGCTTGTTATGCAGAATCTTCAGCTGATCCCAAACCTACTGCATCAGAATATGCAATTTCATCACATCCCCACATGATTTGTATGCACATTTAATTGTGAGATGCACTGGTCAACAACATTGGAGAAGACCTTCTAAAGAGACATCATTAATTCACTCTGTGCTTCTCTAAAATGTTTATAACAAATACAGTGGAATAGAAGTGAATCATCCCTGTACACTCTGGTTCTTACATTTTTCAAGTTTGTTCCCATTAGAGAAAAACCCCTAATTAAACAACAGGCAGCTTTTTACTTGTTATACCTGGGTGTTGCTTTGTCCAAGTACAATTAGGTCTCTGCATTTTCGAGTCAGCTAAGCACAGCTGTGGCATAGCTGCTAAGTCAGCATTTCTTTCGGCCACCTGTTACAGCAAAGTGCATTAGAACACTCCCAAACAATCTTGTCTCCAATTCATTCCTCTCCTACCCCGAGGAAAAGCCCATAGTAATTGAAAGCAACACAAATTACTTGTCAAAAGTAAATCTCTATGAGGAAAAGCAGCTGTGTTGTATGGAAGGGACCTAATTTTACTGAGTAGTTCTCTTTCTCCAGAGCAGTTAAAACTGCAAGAGACAGAGGGTTGGGATAATGGGTTATAAAATTCCCTGCAGTCCCACCAGGAGAGGTCTCTACAGCCAAAGCAAAATGAGAATCTAAACAAAAATCTTGCTAATGTAGGCCAGGCCCAGAACTGCCATGATAATTGAGGATAAGAGTTGCTTTGTTCTCCCTTCCCACTCCCTGCTATTTTCTCAAGTCTCAATCCTCCATTTAGCTTTACCCTCCCCAATTACTCTATCTTTTTAGCATTCCAAGAATACCTCCAAGCACTGCGTCTTTCTGGGTACGCCTACTCTTTCCTGCTCAATAGTTTTTTATTACTTAATTAACTCAGTAGCTAGACCAGTTCAGAGTTCTGGCCTAAAGCTTATATTTTTGATGATGGAAGACCAGAATCTGTTATAGGCACACTTAATAACATAGAGCAAAGACATAGGGGAAAAAAAGGGAAACAAGGTCACAGAATCCAATATGACTGGTGAAAGGCTTAAGTGTTTGATCACTAGACAAGTCCAGCAATTATTATAAAGTCGCTAACAATACCTA
>NW_022933115.1:0-519 GCF_012274545.1 Fukomys damarensis | reverse complement strand
CCCTCTGCTGTTAAAAAGCTTAAAGATAGTTGAGGGGATGGACAAGGTCTACAAAACAAAGAAGTTAAGCAGGAAATTAATAGTGAAGTTATATTCATGACAGCGATAACAGCCAGTAAATAAGATACTGTATGAATTATAGAGAATTGCAGACATTAGAAGGTTTTGTGTTGGAGGTAGAATTAAACTGGATCATATCTTTAGGGATGCCTAGGGATTGAGTAAGCAGAAAAGAGGAAGGATATCCCTGGATTAGTGTGAAGCAGGTGCTGTGAGCCAACACTTTGGGGTAGGAGTGGGCTTGAATTGTAACTGTGGTGTCGCTGAGGTAAACAAAGAGATGGCGTTGGAAAGGTAGATTGAATTCGGATTGTCTTAAATTGTCAGGCTGAATAATTTGGCTTTTTGAAGGCAATGGGAGCCACTGAAGTTAAGTAATTGACAGGGAGGATAATGTCACATGGATAGAAATTGGAATTTTAGGGCAAGAAAGATTATTTTATTATTTTATTTTATTTT
>NW_022933114.1:0-647 GCF_012274545.1 Fukomys damarensis | reverse complement strand
TCTTTCTTATGTGCTGCTGGCTTTTGCTTGCATGATCAATGTTCTAGCACACAACAAACCAGACTAACTTCATACCTCTTTCTAAAATAGCACTTCTGATTACAAAAGATTAAATTCAAATAAAAGGACTAACATTTCAAAGGAAATCAAAGAAATACAATGCAACTAAAGTATGGGCATCTTCTAAAATGTTGAGAGCCTTTTTGGATGCTGTAATAAACTGGTGTGAACAGCCTGTGTAACAGCTCCACAAGGCTAGTCTGACCCCATTACAGTCATTCTGCCGCCGAAGGGGGTCTTGTCCTGGACAAATGCCGCATTTTAAAAGCAGGTATGTTGGCTTCTTGCCCTAACATGGCTATTGCATAACATGTTTCAGTATTCACTTTCTAGTTCCTTCCATTTTATTTTATCAAAAGTTTAGGCAACAAGCAAAGAATGTACATAAGATGAACGGGCACATTTTGAGAAAAATCTGACCCTCAATGAATACACACATACTGCATATCTATCTGGTTCTAAAAGACTTTTAAAAAGACCTAATGCTCATTCAGAAAAAAAAATTTTTAAAGTCCTCAAAAAAGTTCCATAAAGACATATTTGTTCTATAAAGATAAATGATTGATGTCACTATAGTTTTGACAAAG
>NW_022933113.1:2139-3774 GCF_012274545.1 Fukomys damarensis | reverse complement strand
TTTCAATCTCTGCCAGGCAGAGACCTACAAACAAAAAGGAATACAGTTGTTCTCCACATAGGAGGTGGACTTCACTGGAAACTCACAGAGATGCAGCATCTTTCTCTGTGGAGTACTTCACATTCATGAAACTGACTGCTTTCGCTATAAACGGCTAAGCCGTGAAAGCGGCTGTTTACTGGGGAAACTGCACTTTATACCGCAGAAGCCCTCTGCAAAGTGCGTTTGTGTTCTAACGTCAAACTGAATCTATCCCCAAGTATACAGAGTTCTGGAGGCTTGTGTGCACTCAGAGCTGCTAGGCACTCTCTTAGGGCTGAAGGGCTTCTCTGCTAAAAGTGCCTCACAACAGTGTTTCAATCTCGGCCAGGCAGAGACCTACAAGGAAAAAGGAATACAGTTGTACTTCACATAAGAGGTGGACTTCACTGGTAAACTCACAGAGTTGCAGCAGCTTTCTCTGTGGAGTGCTTCACATTCATGAAACTGACCGCTATCGCTTTGAACGCCTAAGCGCCGAGAGAAGCTGTTTACCAGGGAAAACTGCACTTTAAACCGCAGAAGCCCTCCACAAAGTGCGTTTTTGTGCTAACGTCAAACTGAACCTATCCGCAAGTATACAGACTTCTGGAGGCTTGTGCGCACTCAGAGCTGCTAGACACTCTCTTAGGCCTGAAGGGCTTCTCTGCTAAAAGTGCCTAACAACAGTGTTTCCATCTCTGCCAGGGAGAGACCTACAAACAAAAAGGAATACAGTTGTACTTCGCATAAGAGGTGGACTTCACTGGTAACCTCAGAGAGTTGCAGCACCTTTCTCTGTGGAGTGCTTCACATTCATGAAGCTGACCGCTATATCTTTGAACGCCTAAGCGCTGAGAGAAGCTGTTTCCCGGGGAAAACTGCACTTCAAACCGCAGAAGCCCTCTGCAAAGTGCGTTTGTGTTCTAATGTCAAACTGAACCTATACCCAAGTATACAGACTTCTGGTGGCTTGTGTGCACTAGGATCTGCTAGGCATTCTCTTAGCCCTGAAGGGCTTCTCTGCTAAAAGTGCAACACAACAGTGTCTGAATCTCTGCCAGGCAGAGACCTACAAACAAAAAGGAATACAGTTGTACTCGACATAAGATGTTGACTTCACTGGTAAATTCACAGAGTTGCAGCACCTTTCTCTGTGGAGTACTTCACATTCATGAAACTGACTTCTTTCGCTTTAAATGGCTAAACGGCGAGAGAAGCTGTTTCCCGGGTAATACTGCACTTTAAACCGCAGAAGCCCACTGCAAAGTGCGTTTGTGTTCTAACATCAAACTGAACCTATTCCGAAGTATACAGAATTCTGGAGGCTTGTGTGCACTCATAGCTGCTAGGCACTCGCTTAGGACTGAAGGGCTTCTCTGCTAAAAGTGCTCCACAACACTGTTTCAATCTCTGCCAGGCAGAGATGTACAAACAAAAAGGAATACAGTTGTGCTCCACATAAGAGGTGGACTTCACTGGTAAACTCACAGAGTTGCAGCACCTTTCTCTGTGGAGTACTTCACATTCATGAAACTGACCCCTTTCGCTTTGAACGGCTAAGCGGCGAGAGAAGCTGCTTCCCGGGGAAAACTGCACTTTAAACCGCAGAAGCCC
>NW_022933113.1:0-1290 GCF_012274545.1 Fukomys damarensis | reverse complement strand
ACTCAGAGCTGCCTGGCACTCTCTTAGGCAAGAAGGGCTTCTCTGCTAAAAGTGCCTCACAACAGTGTTTCAATCTCTGCCAGGCAGAGACCTACAAACAAAAGGGAATACAGTTGTGCTCCACAAAAGAGGTAGACTTCACTGGTAAACTCACAGTGTTGCAGCACCTTTCTCTGTGGAGCACTTCACATTCATGAAACTGACTGCTTTCGCTTTAAACGGCTAAGTGGAGAGATATGCTGTTTCCCAGGGAAAACTGCACTTTAAACCGCAGAAGCCCTCTGCAAAGTGTGTTTGTGTTCTAACGTCAAACTGAATGTATCACCAAGTATACAGGGTTCTGGAGGCTTGTGTGCACTCACAGCTGCTAGGCACTCTCTTAGGTCTGAAGGACTTCTCTGCTAAAAGTGCCTTACAACAGTGTTTCAATCTGTGCAGGCAGAGACCTACAAGCCAAAGGAATACAGTTGTACTCCACATAAGAGCTCAACTTCACTGGTAAGCTAACAGAGTTGCAGCACGTTTCTCTGTGGAGTACTTCACATTCACGAAACAGACTGCTTTCGCTTTCGGCTAAGCGCGAGAGAAGCTGTTTCCTAGGGAAAACTGCACTTTACACCCAGAAGCCCTCTGCAATGTTCGGTTCTGTTCTAACGTCAAAGTCAACCTATCCCCGAGTATACAGAGTTCTGGAGGCTTGTGTGGACTCAGAGCTGCTATGCACTCTCTTAGGACTGAGCGGCTTCTCTGCTAAAAGTACCTCACAACAGTGTTTCAATCTCTGCAGGCAGAGACCTACAAACAAAAAGGAATACAGTTGTACTCCACATAAGAGCTCGACTTCACTGGTAAGCTAACAGAGTTGCAGCACCTTTCTCTGTGAAGTGCTTCACATTCATGAAACTGACTGCTTTCGCTTTAAATGGCTAAGCGGCGAGAGAAGCTGTTTCCCAGGGAAAACTGCATTTTAAAGCGCAAAAGCCCTCTACAAAGTGCGTTTGTGTTCTAACGTCATAACTGAACCTATCCCCAAGTATACAGAGTTCTGGAGGCTTGTGTGCACTCAGAGCTGCTAGGCACTCTCTTAGGCCTGAAGGGCTTCTCTGCTAAAAGTGCCTCACAACAGTGTTTCAATCTCTGCCAGGCAGAGACCTACAAACAAAAAGGAATACAGTTGTGCTCCACATAAGAGGTGGACTTCACTGGTAAACTCACAGAGTTACAGCTCGTTTCTCTGTGGAGTACTTCACATTCATGAAACTGACCCCTTTCACTTTAAACGGCTAAGCG
>NW_022933112.1:0-243 GCF_012274545.1 Fukomys damarensis | reverse complement strand
ACAATGATCGAATTCGGCTTTCCCTCTTGTGAGCATTTCTGGACGTTGATTTCCATTTGGCTGTGATGGAACCCCACCTTGGAATGAATTTACTTGGGAGCAGACTGCTCCTCTCAGATGCAGCACCACTGGTCTGCCTCTGGCTGCTCTGCAGGGCGTCACGTGCCCAGGGTGTAGGTGCTGCAAGCCCCGATTCTGTGCTTGGGGATTCAGGGTTCCCAAAAGATCTGCAGCATAATCAGA
>NW_022933111.1:0-1728 GCF_012274545.1 Fukomys damarensis | reverse complement strand
TCTGCCACTGAGCTACACCCCAGCCCTTGAGTTTCTATTTAAGAAACAAAATGAAATCCTTTTTAATGTTTAAGAAATACTTACCTGAATTTTGTATAAAGTCATATATTTTAACAAAAAGGACTCTAAGCTTTTTGTCATAAAGAATGAGGAAGACAACCAGCTATGCACACTGGTTTTCCAAAATGACAATTAAAAACAAAATACTAAAAAGATAAAATTTCAGCCTGGCATAGTGTAATCCCAGCCTCTCAAGAGGCCAATGCAGAAGTACTGCAAGATTGAGGCCAGCCTGGAAAAGCAACAGAGACCCTGTCTCAAAACAAGAAGAGCTGGAGAGGTAGGCTAATGTAAGAATAGGAACATGAGGCTCAATATGTAGCACCAGCAAAAAAAGATAAAATTTTACTGAAAGTTTTTCTTTATGAACTCAAATGTTTCAATAAATGCTTAATATTCATGAACATACATGAATTATTTCATTTATATTTACTACAACTGAGAGGGGTAGTACTACATGTGATTACCACTGTAGAGATGAGAGAGAAGTGCTTCTAAGGTCCCACACATAGCAAGCAAAATTACTGCTGATTTTTTTTTTTTTTAGTACGAGCTAGGGATTTTGAAATTTTCTTTTAGTTAACAATAGGCAAACAGCAACAATAACCTCTTGATAACTAAGGTTCAAAAGTTCTCTTTCAGAATTCAATCAGTTTCAAATATCGCAAACCTTCACATAAATGCTATTTCATTTAACATGCAAACCATTCACTGAAAAAGAAGAAAAAGCATTTAGCTTAGCCCTCTAGTCCCTAAGGATCCAGTTGAAAAGCCAGACCAGTCCTTGAACTTTATCAAGATAAATCCCTGGCATACACTAATCACCAGAGAGGATCTTCAAATTAGATAAGAGCAAGAATGTTGGCACAGGAATGAACACAAACACCTTTCCTTTCACAAAGGCCCGCAACCTGGCAGCCTCTCAGCAAGGTTTCACTCATGTAGCTGTTACTCTAAACTTTCCAGCTATTGCTTGGAAGTTGATAATTCTTAAGATATGAGGAGACTTGTGATTTCTGACACAGCATTCCTGAGATAAATACGTGATCAGAGGGATGCTTTGAAATTCCCGAAGATACTCCATTGGCCCATGGCTGCATGAAAGCTTTTCAAAAGGTATCTCTTACTAAGAAGGGGGTGAGGGGGGAGCAGTTTTTTCTCCATCAGACAATATGTTAAATGCATACCAGACATGTAAATTTCCACAGAACATTCTGAAAAATACAACTATCAAAATTAACTATTTCAATACACTCCAAAAAATGTATTACCTAAGCATGGCTTGTTAATTAAGTTCATAATCTCACTTGTTATCACTAAGGCATAGAATTAATTTCAACAGTATTTATAAGGAAATGCCAAAACATATAAAATTCGCATAAGTTATTAGTAAACAATTTCTTTGACTATATTGACAAGATGTACTAAATTTTAAAATGTAGCCACACTTAAACATTTCCGAGTATAACCTTAATACAACTGTTAACAAATTTTTTAAAAGCTGAGAACTTTTTTAAAACCCTGATAATTTACATCATATCCCACTACAAAAACTACCATTGCCATTAATAGTTACTTAATATTTACTTTCTTAAAAGGTATGGGAACATATATAGCTATCTTTTCAAAATCACAAATTCTAAACTGTATGTACACTATTTTGTTTTT
>NW_022933110.1:0-1333 GCF_012274545.1 Fukomys damarensis | reverse complement strand
CCAAAAAAAAAAAAAAAAAAAAAAAAAAAAAATGGAAAAACTTCAGCAGAGCCTGAGGGTGAGCTAGGAAATACGAGTCTTAGGAACATGAGGGAGAGCACTAGTTGGCTCCAAATGAGAGAACCGAGGGCAGTTTGCCTCTGGAGTAAACTGTTCCTCGTGTCCAGTGACTGAGCTGCCCACTGCAAGGGCTTAGAGCTCGGCTGCTGTCTTGCCCTCGACTGTGTGCACTGCTGGGCCTGGGTCAGTCCGTTAGCAGGGGAAAAGGTCGTGAGGAGCCCTGTCCCAGAGGTCATCAAACCTTTCAATAAAGGGCTAGACAGTAAGTATTTTAGGCTTTGCAGGCAAAGAGACAAAGTCCAGGATATGAGGTAAGTCCTTATGTAAATAGCAAGAGAGAAACAAATTTCCACTTTTTTTCCTCTCTCAGTACTGGGAATTCGACCCAGGGCCGTGATAGGCGAGCACTGCACCACTGAGCTATCGCCCCAGCCCCAGCCGCAGCCCTTTTTATTTTTATGTTCTTGAGACAGAGTCTCCCTAAGTGTCCCAGGCTGCCCTGTGATCTGTGATTCTCCTTCCTCAGCACCCCAAGTAGCTAGAATTACAGATGTGCACCACAACACCTGGCCTCCACCAAATCCTGACGGTCAAAAGTCACAGGGTGGTAACTAACCACAAATACATAGTGTGCATTTGCTAATGGGGGTTTGCACCTTCTTTTGGAGGAGAATAAATTGCTCGACTTGGATTAAAAATTAGTGGTCCTGTCACCAAATCGCTTGCACATGTTTATCTGTGAATAGTGATTGGTAAAGAGATTTTACATATTTTATATTCAAAAATGTCTTTTCACACAAGTAAGGAATTATCAGTCCATTGGGTGTGATTTCACTGAGCTTATTCTCGCCTGGAAGACACTTGCAAGACTCTGTGCTCTCAATGTTTTCTGCTCATAAGTTACTCCATTCCACGTAATTCACCTGCCAGGTGCAGTTAGATGGATTTTGGAATGTGGATATTCCCTTTGCACTTGCTCCAGGGCCCCAGATACATTACTGGAACTGTAGTTGGAGCTTGGAAATGTGGAACTACTGTACATCTGTGAGGGACTGGAAGGGCAACAGGGATCTCTGACCTGCCTCCATTCGGAGAGTGTTCTTACAGGGCATTAATCCTACTGTGAAAATCCTCACGATGCCCAGATAAAATCACCACAGAATCTTTACCCCCGCCTTTTGCGGTGCCAACATTGCCTCTGCAATGCCTCTGACTTTCTTCTTCTGTTCTTGCTCTCGCCTCACTAATTTCTCCGAGTTCTGTTTCTTTTTAG
>NW_022933109.1:0-207 GCF_012274545.1 Fukomys damarensis | reverse complement strand
CTGTTTCATCCCTTAAATCTAGATCTCAACCTACTTGCTAGGCAATGCCTACCCATTATATATGAATCTCAATATTCAGGTCTTATGAAACCCACAGTATATCCCAGTTTCAAAAAAGACACTGCCCTCACATTCCTTCTCACATGCAAATAGTCTTGTACATGAATTCCTTCCATATCATGCTCAGCAATCCTAAACCTAAGCCTA
>NW_022933108.1:0-214 GCF_012274545.1 Fukomys damarensis | reverse complement strand
TAAATAATAGTGCATTGAACATATTGCAGTTGAGTCTTTCTATATCTAATATTTTGTCTTTGGCATAAATTCTGGGGTAGGGTTTGTTTTTACTTGAGAATAAAAACTACATTCCTGATGTTTTGATAAAAATGAATAGAGGCCAGGTGTCGTGGTGCACACCTGTAACCCCAGCACTCGGGAGGCAGAGGCAGGAGGATTGCTGTGAGTTCGA
>NW_022933107.1:0-273 GCF_012274545.1 Fukomys damarensis | reverse complement strand
TCGCTTTAAACGGCTAAGCGGTGAGAGAAGCTGTTTCCCGGGAAAACTGCACTTTAAACCGCACAAGCCCTTGCAAAGTGAGTTTGGGTTCTAACATCAAACTGAAACTATCCCCAAGAATACAGAGTTCTGGAGGCTTCTGTGCCTTCAGAGCTGCTAGGGACTCCATTAAGCCTGAAGGGCTTCTCTGCTAAAAGTGCCCCACAGCAATGTTTCAATCTCTGCCAGGCAGAGACCTCCAAACAAAAAGGACTACAGTTGTACTCCCCAGAA
>NW_022933106.1:0-924 GCF_012274545.1 Fukomys damarensis | reverse complement strand
TACAAGATGGCCAAGCTGCACCCTGAGCCTGGCACCTGGGAAAGCTTCCTGGAGAAGTTCATGCACGGCGAAGGTGGGCCTGACTGTGGGAAGGAAGGGCAGGAGCTTTGAGGTGGTCACCTAAGCTAATTCAACCCCTACGTGGCTGCCTCATCCCCTTCCCCAGTGTCCTACGGGTCTTGGTACCATCACGTACAGGAGGGGTGGGAGCTGAGCTGCACCCACCGTTCACTACCTCTTCTATGAAGACATAAGGAGATGAGAGCCTGTCCCACCCGGGGCCGGAGGGGACCTTGCAGAGGCCCACAGAAACTCTCAGCCCTATCCTCTGTGGCAGACCTAGCAGTCCAGGATGCCCATCCTGCGCTCCTGGCTCGACCACAGGCAGCTCAGAAAGGCTCTGCCTAGGCCCACCCCACCTGCTGGCACAAGCAAGTCCCTGCTCCCATCTCCCCACCCCAGCAATGTGCCAAGCCTGAGTCAGCGACCATCGCAAGCCGGGTACAGAACTGTCCCCGTCCTCTGCCAACATAAGGTCCCCACTAGGCTCAGGGAAGGGTCAAAAGAAGCAGCTGTGAGCTTCACCCCAAGGAATGAGGCCCAGAGCCATGGAGCTGGCGGAGGAGAGGCGCCTCCCTGTGCAGTCACATGGGGATCCTTCTGCTGGCTCCATGAGCAGCCCAAAGCCCACTGGAAGCCGCAGGCCCACAACTGCAACCTTTCTCCAGGACCCCAAAAGGGAGACTGAGAAGATGCTGCAGTTCACGGGGCGCTCCCTGCCTGTGGAGACCGTGGACCTCATCATCCACACATCCTTCGAGGAGATGAGGAAGAACCCCATGGCCAACTACACCACCGCAGGCCCTGCCCACATGGACCACACAGTCTCCTCCTTCACGAGGAGAGGTGGGGCCTGGCCAGGCC
>NW_022933105.1:0-714 GCF_012274545.1 Fukomys damarensis | reverse complement strand
ACAACTCCTTATACAACTGCTTACAGCAGAAGTGTCAATAATCCATGATTTTGTGAAGTCTTGGAAGGCAAGACAATAGCACAGCTAAGAGCAACATGATTCATGCAGAAAAGTCTTAGAGAGGCAAAAAGTAATCCATGGAAAGAATGAGTTTCCCATTACTCAATGATCTGTTCATACTAGAATACTTGTTCTCTTGCTGCTAGGCCCATGTCCAAGTCAGTGTTTTCCACCTTGCTGTTCCCTGTACTGCCTGCTGCCCCTTCTGGAAGCCTCATGTTCAGTAAATAGTGCCAAGCTCCAGGAGATGGTATCTAAGCCACATAAGAGCTTTGAGTGTCCTGGGATCATATTAATGCGATAAAATCTTGTCTTGTTTCTTTTTAAAAGTCTGTCTGCAAGACTTTTGGTCAGATGATTGGGTGTCTATTCAGCCTCCAATACCTGGGACCAATACAGGTACTGATCATCTTACCAAGTGAAGACCACCCTCAGAGGTTGACTGGAGAATAGATATGATCAGTGTGAGGACTTCATGAGAGACCAGACAGCAGGAGCTACTCAAGGTTGGTGCTCACCACCACAAAAATCTGTTAGCCTTGGACTAAAACATATAGCAGAGCATGTTGGCCAATGAAAAAAGATACATCCAATGGCTCTGACACCTCTTAGACAGCAGGAGCTCATGTTCTGACCAGCTGCCTTTCAAAAATC
>NW_022933104.1:0-313 GCF_012274545.1 Fukomys damarensis | reverse complement strand
GGTTTCAGAATCATGTAGGAAGCTAAGCACCTGCGTTAGGGTTGGTGGTACAGTTAGGAATCGTGTTAGGGATTGGTGTTAGTGATAGTCTTGGAATTTCAGTAACTGGGTTTTAGAGTGTGGGTTTCATAGTTACTGTCAGCATTAGGTTTGGCTTGAGGGTTAAGAATAGTGTGGCATTTCAAGTACCGCTATATTTGAACTGGGAAATAGTGCTTAGGGTTAGGATTAGTGTTAGGCTTGATGAAAAGGATATGGATGGAATTCATGTGCCTGATAATTTGAGTTTGTGAATGAAGGTTAGGGCAAAGAT
>NW_022933103.1:0-225 GCF_012274545.1 Fukomys damarensis | reverse complement strand
ACGCAGGTGTGCACAATCCCAGGGGTCACCAGCACAACAAACAGACTGGCTGGGAAAGGAGAGAAGAACTGTGATCCCTTAGGTTGGACCTGGGGCTGAGGTGGACCGCTGTGAAGCATGAAGGTAGTGGGGCTCTCAGAGAAAGCACAATTCCTCCCATACTCGGTGAAGCGGTGAAGCTATGCTGGACACGGCTCAGGAAGGGTAGGGCAGATAGCAGGATGG
>NW_022933102.1:0-458 GCF_012274545.1 Fukomys damarensis | reverse complement strand
AAAGTGCTGAGAAATGTTGTTCTGAACGTTCTTCCTTTGTGCTGTTCTTCCTGTGCTGGGGTTCCTCAGGTCAGAGCCACACAGCTGGCCACAAGGGACAGACTGTCTTCTGTGAGAAGCCTTACCAGTCTTCTGCACCAGGGAGAACCTTTGTTTGTTGTTTTTTTTTTTTTTGGAGGAAGTGTGGGGTTCATTTGACCACTGGGAAAAGCATCAGTTGTTAAGATTTTACACCCTCCCCCACCCCTGCCGAGGTTCTGGTGCCCAAGGTGTGGGAGCCACAGTACTGAAACATGCACTATCATCAAAACTCTCCAAGTAGAGGACTGGCCTGGCTTTCTTCATCAAGAACAGGAGAATTTTTACTCTTCTCATCAGATCTCATCATCAAACTGCTCGCAATCCCCTCACATTTCTAGGTGACACCATTTGGAACGGTGTGTTCCATTTGGAGGCTT
>NW_022933101.1:0-217 GCF_012274545.1 Fukomys damarensis | reverse complement strand
AAGCGGTTAGTTTCATCAATGTGAAGAACTCCACAGAGAAAGGTGCTGCAACTCTATGAGTTTGCCAGTGAAGGCCACCTCTTATCTGGAGTACAACTGTATTCCTTTTTGTTTGTAGCTCAATGGCTGCCAGAAATTGAAACACTGTTTTGAAGCACTTTTAGCAGAGAAGCCCTTCAGGCCTAAGAGAATGCCTAGCAGCTCTGAGTGCACACAA
>NW_022933100.1:0-223 GCF_012274545.1 Fukomys damarensis | reverse complement strand
TCTGCACTCCCACCAACAGTGGAGAAGGATTCCTTTCTCCCCACAACACTGCCAACATTTGTTTTTGGTTCATTTGTTGATAGCAGCCATTCTTTATGAGACGAAGTGGAATCTCAGTGTTGTTTTCATCTGCATCTCTCAAATGACCAGTGAATTTGAACATTTTTTTCATGTATTTACTTGCTGCTTTTACTTCTTTGTCTGAGAAATGTCTGTTCATTTC
>NW_022933099.1:0-236 GCF_012274545.1 Fukomys damarensis | reverse complement strand
TGCAGAAGCTTTTTAATAAAATGAGATCCCAGTTGTTGATTCATTCTGCTAGTTCCTGTGCTATTGAGGATTTGTTTAAAAAGTCTTTTCTTATGCCAATATCTTCAAGAGTTCTTCCTAGTTTATCTTCCAGCAAGTTTAGTGTTTCTGTCTTAATATTTAGATCATTAATACACTTGGAGTTTAATTGATTGCATAGTGAAAGATAAGGGTCTACTTTTAATCTTTGGCAGGCT
>NW_022933098.1:0-209 GCF_012274545.1 Fukomys damarensis | reverse complement strand
CTCCTCGCGCACTTTAGGATGGAAGTAGTGGATATAGCACTTTCAGCATATCGCCCCTTAACTCGCCCAGCAGGATCTTCTCAGAGATCCTCCTGTTGTAGCCACGAGTCATCAGAAAATGGTGCATAATCACAGTCATCCTTGTGCAGTTCATTGCTCATTTTTCTGAGGTTGCTATAAGACCCATGGAGGGAAAACTGTGACACTGG
>NW_022933097.1:0-416 GCF_012274545.1 Fukomys damarensis | reverse complement strand
ATTACATTCATTGTAGAGAGTTGGCAGACATACATGTAATGTTTTACATGAGTTCTCATGAGCAGCCTGCTTGGCTGACTCACTTTTTCATCTGGCCGTGGGTAGACATAGTGAATTATGTCTAGTTCTAACTCCAAATGAGCAGCCACAAGAAAGACCCTTCCTGTGGGTATACAAGGAAGATATAGGGAGGCTTTCTCCCACAAGAAAGGCAGAAGAACCCAAGCCAAAATACACACCAATGTCACAATCTGCTCGAGTACTATAAATGTAATTAATAACATAATTACTATTTTAATGGTTGTGATAGTTATCTTAATTATCAGTTTAACTAGCTTAAGGACATGCTCAGTGGATTGGTAGAGCCCAATTCTAGGTGTGTCTGGGTGTGTTATGGAGGTGTTACCTTGGAATCT
>NW_022933096.1:0-201 GCF_012274545.1 Fukomys damarensis | reverse complement strand
TTGTGAATAGAGGTTTGTCAAAATGTAACTTAATGGACTGGGGATTTAGCTCAGTGGTGCTGGTACCTTCCTGGCAGGCACAAGGTCCTCAGTTCGATCCCAGATACCCAGAAAAAAAAAAAAAAGAAAGAAAAGGTAACTTAAGCCCAGAAAATAGGTGCCTAAGTCAATATGGGGACTAGCTTCTTGGAAGAGAAGAGA
>NW_022933095.1:0-850 GCF_012274545.1 Fukomys damarensis | reverse complement strand
GTTAAACAACTGCCTGGCCAGCCACACATCCCAACCCCCCGCCTTTGCTTTTTCAATTTCCTCTCCCACGTTCCTCCCTCTGTTGGGCCGACCCCCTCCCCACAGCCGAGGCCACCTGCTCCCTTGCACGGGTGGGGAGGAGCTGGCCTGATGCATTGCTTCTGCCAGGCATGCTCCAGCCAGCCAGCTCTGCCCATGGTCACCAGCAAGACAACCCCCAAGGGGACACTCGGGGTCAGGACCTCCTGGCCAGTGGTGTGAAATGCCACAGAGACCCTCACTATGTGTGGTGGGCAGTCGAGGGCCACCTCCTACCTGGGATTCCAAGAGAAAGCACCCTCCTTCCATCTCTGTATGTGGTCCTTCCCCCACCTTCATCAGCTGTTTCTGGGGTGCCAGGATGAGGAGAAGAAGGCATGGTAGTGTCATTTGACTTCTCCCTATTTCAAACTGCAAAAGGCAAAAGGAATGTCTGCCATTCAGGCGTTGGCCACCCTCATTGTGTATCCACGCACAGTGTACACTGTACTGGGAGTCTGTAATTTATCAGAGAGCGAGAACAGACCTGGCTCTCGGCGAGCTGCAGTGCAGTAAAGAGACAGAAAAGAAAACAGGAAAGCCTGAGAGCATGGTAAGTGTTGTAGGGACAGATTAGAGGGATGTAGGCAGGGGCCCAGGGCAAGGTCTGGATGGCTGATAATAGTAAAGTCATCATGTGTTTATCTATGGATGCTGATTTTAAAATTATCACATGCTTATCATGTACTATGTGCTTGTACCCTATTATATCCTTTACGAAAGTATTACTGACATTTACTGTAGGCTGACCTCGTTCCCTTCCCAGAGACAA
>NW_022933094.1:0-282 GCF_012274545.1 Fukomys damarensis | reverse complement strand
ATTCTGTTGGAAACTCTCAAACGAACTCCTCACTGGATCCAACATCATGTCATTGCCTTTATTATTAGACTCCTCATCCTCTTCTATTTTCCAACCCATGAAAAGAGAACAGAAGATCACTTGAAACAATCAGTTTCGAGGTTTCTCTCTTCCTTTTTACTTTTAGTCAACCAATACCATAAGAGCACCATTTCAACACAAATCAGTCTTTTGTGAGGCGGAAGTTTTTAGTTGAAATCTTTAATATAGTTTTTAATAGAAGGAGATGTGAGTGCTTACAGT
>NW_022933093.1:0-249 GCF_012274545.1 Fukomys damarensis | reverse complement strand
ATCTTAGATTAGTCTTCTTTGTATGACCTAGCCTCTTTTGGATGCATTTTTCATATTGTCTTGTTTTCATGATATCTTTCATTAGTTGGTCACAGACATCCTCCCTATTTTCTAGCTCTGATATTCTTCGCATATTGGTCATGTCTGTCGGCCATGCTATTGATAGAATTTTCAATCTCCTGAATCTCTATTGAGTACTTTTTTATGGACTCTAATTCTTTTCTATGCTGCATTTATATTTTGTAACAT
>NW_022933092.1:0-265 GCF_012274545.1 Fukomys damarensis | reverse complement strand
TAGTATCATTAAAATTTGCCCTAAAAGTCTTTCAAGGGAATTTTTAATGCTCTTAGTTTTTTTGTGTGTATAGCTCTCCAGAATAATTCATACGCCTGCCAGGAGCTTAGGACCTGAAAAACTGGCATTTAGGAAGGAATAAAAGTAGGAAATATGGAGCAATAAGGTCATTCAAACCTTTCTTTCCCAAATCATTTTCCAATCTTTGAGTGAATGGGGAAATGAGTGGAGAATTCTAAATTCTTACTTTTCTTCAGATCATTCC
>NW_022933091.1:0-2150 GCF_012274545.1 Fukomys damarensis | reverse complement strand
ATACCCAGCAGAGGGATGGCTGGGTCAAATGGAACCTCTAATCCTAGCTCTTTGAGGTATCTCTGTATTGATTTCCATAGGACAATGTTGAATTTTAACTGACTCTGAAAAACAGCAAAAATTTAAAAATCTTCACATCCTTGTGTTCCTATGATAAAGGCGGACACACAGTCTCTAAATTCCCATTATTTTCCTCATAAATATTTAGCTGGATTTCAATCAAAGTGCGTGTTAACCACATTTTATTTTATGTTTTCTGCTTGTCTTCCAGGTCCAAGAACTTTGCCACCCTTGGCCTAGTGTCCAGGCCCTCCTGAGAACAAACCAGAATTAGGGTGAAACATTACCTGATTTAGCCCCTCCAGGTGGCGCTGGCTGTAATCCCAGCTACTGGGAGGCTCAAGCAGGAGAATGGCAAGTTTGAGGCCAGTTTACCAACAAAGTGAGAGCCCGCCTCAAAAAGAAAAAGGGCTGGGGATGTAGCTCAGGGATAGAGGGCTTCTCGGTTCTATCCCAGGACTGAAAAAGAAGATGTTTTTCTCTGATCTGTCTAATCGTGCATGCCACCCTTCAGTCCTATGTTTTTACACTGGTTCGTCCTAGCCTCATCGATTACTCTGTGTAAAATAAAATTCTCTTTTAACTTTTGAGACTCTCGCAGATCATAGGATGTCAGTGTTCTCCTTACTGCGAAAGTTCCCACCCTCCTACAGCAATAGTCCCCTTTGCCTCTGCCTCTTTCCTGTGCAATAATCCGTTTTGAATAAAGTTTCTATTTACTACAACTGGACTTGTTTTTATCTAGCAAAGAGCAAAAATATTAGCCACATCATGTCTTTGGAGATTCCCTTGGAATATGTTTGTTATTTCTGCACACTGTGACCCACTGCCACCTACCTGATCTTGCCTAGATGACTGCAAGGCCGTGCTCACTGACACGCTCATGTCTTTTTTTTGGCAAATCTAGCTTCCACGTTGTCACTAACGTGATGCTTCAAAAAGCAAGTTTGAGCAAGCCATTACACTATGTTGTGAGAGTAAATTCAACCATGTTCTCTTAGTATTTTTCTCTTTCCTTTTCCCTGTTTGAATAAGAAGCTGTTTGCTTCAGGGGAGATTTGTGGCACGGTTCTCTGTATTTTTGTTTTTATTTTTCCAAAAGTCCCATAGAAAAGATTCTGTGAGGTGCTCTGGTAGCTCTGAGGACAGAGTGAGTGTTTAGGAGGGAAGTTGGCGAGAGGTTTTTCCATCTGGATAAAATAAAATCCAATAAGGGACTCTGTGTGGAAGAAGTGATGGAATTCTGGGGATTCCAAGGTGCCTGAAGCACTTGAGTCGGGCTGCAGAGCAGAGAGCTGTTATCAAAGGGCCACCTGGTCACCTGCACAAAGCTGAGGCCATTTGGCAGCTCAGAGCAAAATGGTGCCCTGCAAAGAGCACGCAGGTCTGGAGTCAGAAAGACTTGGACTCCAGCTTATTCCTGCACTTATCACCTCTAAAATAACGATTTCACCTGTGAGTTTCCACTTAAAAGTCAACAGAAATAATAGGAAAAATAGGAAAGATGTTATAAAAAAAGTTACAAGAAAAATACATAACTTGAGGCTCAGCCTAGACTAGACACTCAATAAATACAAGCTTTATTTCCTGTCAAGGATACAAACTCTGATTTAAGTAACCGTGAACATGGGTCTGTCCCACTGAACATGTCAAAGGAATACACTCTTGGTTCAGATCCTTCTCAGTAGAAATAAACAGTAAGGTCTACTCAGTTTTGCACTGTTTGTCAACAATTTCGTATTCAAATTCCCAAGGGGAGACTAAAGCACTCACCAACGAAATTAATCCACAAGAGCACATATGACACGCACGCATGACCTCTTCTTAACGAAGAACCTTCCATAACATCATTTTTCTGGGCTTTTCTTTCAGATTATGAAATGTTGGGATTAGGTGTCCATTTGTTTAAGGCATTTATCATTGTCTGAGTCCTCAGATTGTTAATGTCTTTCAGATATTTAGGCATGAATTTTGTTCAGTCCTTTAACATTGTTCATGCAATTTGTTTTCTTTTTATTATGATTTTAATTGGAATGCTGCTCTGTTTGTCATGTAAGCATGGAATTTCTGCACAAAAATTTCCATTTGCT
>NW_022933090.1:0-466 GCF_012274545.1 Fukomys damarensis | reverse complement strand
CCTTTCTTCTCTCTCTCTCTCTCTGCCACCTTGATCGCTATTACTTTCCTTTTTTGTTCCTGTTCCTGTCCTAATTCGAATTTATTTTCTCTTTTCCTTTTTTTCTCTTTTTCCTTCTCTCAATTGCCATTAGTTTTAAAAGAAACTGATTGCATTCTCTAGCCTCCCTATTGTTGTTAGTTTGTTCTATTCTTCAATATATTTTTTTCTGTCTTCTCTTCTCTTCAACAGCTGCTTAGAGTTTTTGTGATATTCCTGTGTCCTCTGACCTCACTTCTAACCTTTCTCTATCCTATCTATCTATCCCTCCCTCTCCAACTCCTTCTAAATCCCTATCCTGAAGGGTAAAGTTGCTATATTGAAGAGTTTATTCACTATAAACATATTTTGGGCTTGTCCTCATTTTTTATTTAATTCATACAGTTAAAGGTGATAGATTAATAACTACCACAAATTGTCATTTTCT
>NW_022933089.1:0-204 GCF_012274545.1 Fukomys damarensis | reverse complement strand
AGTTTAGTATCCATTAGGCATTACCAGCCTTCAATCTTAGGTTTGACTGTCACTAATTCTAGTAGAAGGCAAGAAACCACAGTCATTTCAATTTTTTATCCCGGTTTTCCATGAGAATGTCTCTACTCAAAGGTACTAAAGATTGAGATTATAAGTTGTATCTCTTAACCTACATCTTATTAATGGGAGAGTTTATTGTGCACT
>NW_022933088.1:0-242 GCF_012274545.1 Fukomys damarensis | reverse complement strand
GAAGCATTTGCATAATGTGTTCCTTGATCATCGGCAGAACAAGCTTTCCACCAAGTCCACAAGTCATCCGGTCTAAAGCACTCTCACCAGCCACTGCGTTGCTGAATACACATTAACATATACAACACACTGAGTGTGCAAAGAACAGTGCACTAAATATGCTATTAAACTAGGGCGGAGAAAGAATTCAAGCAGTCATCTGCATGTGCTACTGAAGTTGTGGGTTAACAACCTTACAGGTA
>NW_022933087.1:0-258 GCF_012274545.1 Fukomys damarensis | reverse complement strand
TTTTTTAAAGGTATCTCCTTATTGCTTTCCACAGTGGTTGTACCAGTCTGCACTCCCAACAATAGAGAAATTTTTCTATCTCCCCACAACCCCACCAGCATTTTTTATTGGTTAATTTCTTCTTAGCCATTCTTTGTGGGGTGAGGGGTATTCTCACTGTTGCTTTCATATACATCTCTCAAATGTTGTTGAATATTTTTCATATATTTATTATCATCTTTTACTTGTTTGTCTGAGAAATGCCTGATCATTTCAGAT
>NW_022933086.1:0-223 GCF_012274545.1 Fukomys damarensis | reverse complement strand
CCAAGAAGCCCATGGACCTGTCACCCACTGGTTGAAGCACCGATGTCCAAAGGCAAGAGACAGTGGTGTCTCAGGGCAAGCAGAAAGCAGAGTGCCCCTTCTTCCTCTGTAGTTTAGTTCTTTCTGGATCCTCCGTGGACTGGATAATGAGTCTTCTGTGCTCATCTGTCTACTCCAACGCTGATTGCTTCTGGACCTACCCCGTACACACACCAAGCAATGT
>NW_022933085.1:0-303 GCF_012274545.1 Fukomys damarensis | reverse complement strand
ACAGGTTACTTTGGTAGCTCTTTCTAAAAAGACAGTTTTCATGAGATCATGTGTTTTACTGATGTTTGTCCTTCAAAACAAATTCACTTTGAGAAATCTTCAAGATACGGAAAAAATTCTGAAATTGATGAGACCTTGATTGCCTGTGGAAGGTTTGCTTTCTGTCTTCTTTCCTTTAGCAAAAACTTGTTAATAAAGGGTTAGTGATTCCTAAGTACAAATCCTTTGCTTTTAAAACTTTTTTTTTACCTGACCTATTTCTCCTTATTTTAGCCTAAGCATTACAAAACCCAAAGGGAGTTA
>NW_022933084.1:0-291 GCF_012274545.1 Fukomys damarensis | reverse complement strand
GGATAAAAAAATTGGGTAATAACCAACCACAAGGCAAAAGACTTTAAACCATGTATGGTGTGTACTTGAGAAGGAAACTCTGACCCACATAAACTAACTTGAGGTGCAATTAACTACTTTTTGATGAAAACTAGAATTTTACTGGTATTTGACATAAAATAAAGAAATGCAAATATTTAAAGTCTACCATTTATCTGTAAAAATAAGTAGTTATGTCCTGCTCTCACAGTTAATAGCAGATACTCAGGAACCTGGTGAGCTCTGTTTTAAGACATACTTGTATCACTAATT
>NW_022933083.1:0-218 GCF_012274545.1 Fukomys damarensis | reverse complement strand
GAGGCAATTAACATACCTGTCTCGAGCTTCAATTCCTGCCTCAGTGTTGTAGTCCCACTCTGGGTCCTGTTCCAGGACTGTAACAGCACCTACCGGATGATGGTTGTTTGTCAAGTGTTCCTGATCTACATGG
The DNA here is from genome assembly GCF_012274545.1 of Fukomys damarensis. Taxonomy (NCBI): domain Eukaryota; kingdom Metazoa; phylum Chordata; class Mammalia; order Rodentia; family Bathyergidae; genus Fukomys; species Fukomys damarensis. Next base: position 85 of record NW_022933083.1, on the reverse strand, counting down.
GCACGGGCCTGATCCAGCACTCTTTTGCCTTCTTCAGGAGTTAAATAAAGCATTGGTAAATTCAACAAAAAGATCATGACAGGTT
>NW_022933082.1:0-547 GCF_012274545.1 Fukomys damarensis | reverse complement strand
TAATACATACAATGGAGCATTATTCTGCACTAAAAAGAAATTAACTAGCAAGCCACAAAAAGACATGGAAGAAATTTAAATGCAAGAAACTAACTGCAAGAAGCCAATATGAAAAGGCTACATCCTCTGAGATATCAGCGTTTTCCCTGGGACAGGGAAAACTGTGATGACAATAAAAAGATCTGTGTTTACCAAGGGGTGGAATGGATGAATAAATTGACCACAGAGGACTGGATTTTCAGAGCCATGAAATTTGTCTATACTCTACTGGTTGATACACATTATTATACACTTTTCAAATCCATAGAATATACAATACCAAATGAACTCTTAATGTAAACTAAAGACTTTGGGGGATGGACAGGTGTTAATAGAGGCTCATGGATTCCTTCTGTACCACTCTGGTAGGGGATATTGATAGCAAGGGTAGAATATGTGAAGTCAGGGACTATATGAGTCCTCTCCATATGCTCAACGTTGCTGTGAACCTAAGAGTGCTCTAAAAAAAATACAGATTCACTAATAAGATAATCAGGGGCAATGTGCT
>NW_022933081.1:0-710 GCF_012274545.1 Fukomys damarensis | reverse complement strand
CCCAAACAGAAGGGAAGAATTAGACATACAGATAACTGAGGCATATAGAACTCCAACTAGCCATGATAAAAAAAAAATCTACACCTAGATGTATACTCATCAATATCCCAGAAACCCAACAGAAAAACAAAATAACACAAGCAGTAAGAGAAAAGAAACAAATCACATGCAAAGGAAAGCCGATTAGAATCACAACAGACTTTTCAACACAAACCCTTAGGGCAAGGAGAGCCTGGAGTGAGGTATTCCAAGTTCTAAAAGAAAAGAATCTCCAACCTAGACTGATGTATCCTGCAAAACTCTGTTTCAAAATAGACAGGGAAACAAGATACTTCCATGACAAAGAACACTTGAGAAATTTCATGAACAGCAAACCAGCACTACAAGGAATTCTAAACAGTATCCTAGAAAAGGACAATGAAGGTCACAATACCATGAGGCCCAACACACCAAATCAAATAGGTAAGGCAAGAAACTAAAAGGAGAGGGGACAAAAAGTAAAAAGAGTCAACAAAAGGATAGTAACATGACAATAATGTCAGAATATATCAGTTATAACCATCAATGTTAATGGCCTCAATTCACCAATCAAGAGAAATAGATGGGCAGAATAGATTAAGAAGCAAAATCCAACAATATGTTGTATGTAAGAAACACACCTAGTGCAAAAGGAATCCCATAGACTGAAAGTGAAAGGATGGAAAACAATT
>NW_022933080.1:0-221 GCF_012274545.1 Fukomys damarensis | reverse complement strand
GTAATATATATGAATATGAATATATATATATATAAAGTTTCTGACACACACACACATATTGCTTAAAACATAAGGACATGTAATAACTTGTTTAAAGTACCATCTTGCCAATTTATTATACCCTAATAGTTAGCACTGATATAAAATTGTAAGGTTTAAAACATTCCACTACTGGTCCTATGTAATCATGAATGAATTTGCATATACCAATTAGCCAACAT
>NW_022933079.1:0-229 GCF_012274545.1 Fukomys damarensis | reverse complement strand
AGAGATAGATAATGGGACTTTTAACCTACATTAGGTTTCCTCTGAGACAGGGAAAAAGCCTGCCGGCAGCTATGAAGATCGAGTAAAATACCATATGCAAAGTATCATGCTCTTCTTAACACTGTAGGCGTTCGCTCTCTCTGGAGCCTAAAGGGGCGGGAGGGGAGAGACCATAAGGAGAGACTTCATTCCCCAGTGTGGGAGAGAGACCCTCCCAGGTTCACCACAG
>NW_022933078.1:0-246 GCF_012274545.1 Fukomys damarensis | reverse complement strand
AAGGCTGGGTATCTTCCCCCCCAAATTAAAAGCAATATACCACAGGACATACGTGCTCCCATGTTTATAGCAACACAGTTTGTAATAGCTAAAACTTGGAAGCAGCCCAGGTGCCCATCCACTGGTGACAGGATCAAGAAGATGTGGTTTTTAAATAAAATGGAGTACTACTCAGCCATAAAAAATGAGCAACTAGAGACCTTTATAGGTAAATGGATGCACATTGAGACCATACTCTTAAATCAA
>NW_022933077.1:0-348 GCF_012274545.1 Fukomys damarensis | reverse complement strand
TCATGAATATGAAGTACTCCACAGAGAAAAGTGCTGCAGCTCTGTGATTTCACGAGTGAAGTCGCCCACTTTTGTGGAGTACAACTGTATTCTTTGAGTTTGTAGGTCTCTGCCTGGCCGAGACAGAAACACTGTTGAGAGACCCTTGTACCAGAAAAGCCCTTGAGGCCTAAGAGAGTGCCTAGCAGCTCAAACTGCATACAAGATTTCAGAACTCTGTATACTTGTGGATAGGTTCAGTTTGACGTAAGAACACAAACGCACTTTGTATAGGGCTTCTGCGGCTTAAAGTGCAGGTTTCCCCGGGAAACAGCTTCTTTCGCCGCTTAGCCGTTTAAAGCGAAAGCG
>NW_022933076.1:0-605 GCF_012274545.1 Fukomys damarensis | reverse complement strand
CAAGATCCCAATGATGAATGTAACTGTCCTGTATACCTAAAATGTACCCATAAACTCAATGAGAGGGAAAAAAAAAAATTTTTAGGGCCGGGCATTTAGCTCAGTGGTGCCGCCTCCTGCCTTGCAAGTGCAAAGTCCTGAGTTCGATCTCCGGTTCCCCCCACCACCAAAAAAAACCCCATTTTTGGTGTACTCTGTCTTCAAAATACATTACAGTTCCAATTACTAGTTTTTTTCAAGATCTCTGTGCGGGTCAGTCTGTATAGCTACCTGTCTGTCTATTGTAACTAAACTTGATATACATTTTAGGGTCCTTCATAATGGTTAACTAGGGCAAAGTAAGTGGAGTTTGACTGTTTATTTGATTCCAGAAGAAAATTTAATGTTGTTAAGGCTTTTTGTGTATAATTGCAGCTCTCAAATTATGTTTTCATCTAAAATCAATTTTGTATCTTTATACCTAATTTAAATCTGACCATATCTTGTGCCTGCTTAAATCTACCTAGTGCTTTCCAATCTTATTTGGAGTGAAATCTAAGCTCCTTGGCATAGTCACTACTGTCTCGTCTGTCCTTGCTTGATCGCACCCTTCATAGCATTGGCCT
>NW_022933075.1:0-8360 GCF_012274545.1 Fukomys damarensis | reverse complement strand
ATGGATGTACTGGGAAAGTAATAGAGTTTGAATTGCTTGCTCTGAGGAATTACTGCACATTTTATGTTTCTGTACATTGAGATCATAGCCAACAACACTCAGGAAAACTGCTGCTGTTAAAAGTGCAGTTTCAACTGCAGAAGGACTCTGCCAAGAGACTTTGCTTCCTAACATGAACTTCTCCTTATCATAAAGGTGACACTTCTCCAAGCTCTTTTTGGAGTGGGAACTGCTCAGCACTGTGTGGGCTCTTACCTTCAGGATCGAAGCCTCTGTGTAATGCTCCTTTTTTCTCTGCCATACAGGGAGGTAGAAGTAGAAGGAATACTGTTTGGTTCAACTACAAAAGTAGAGTATACTGCTCAAGTTACAGAGTTGCAGTTGCTTGCCCTGGGAAAAACTGCACATTATATGTTTCTGTACTTTGAGATCAAAGTAAAAAACACTCAGGAAAAATGTCACTGTTAAAAAAGCTGTTTCAACCACAGAAGGACTCTGCCAAGTGCGTTTGGTTTCTCTTTTTTAAAATTTAGTTTATTGGTACATTCTAGGTAGACAGTATAGTTACATTCATTGCTGGGTTCTTCTCATATGCTTTCTAACATGAACTTCTACTAATTATAAATTTGACAGTTCTTCAAGGCTTTTTCTCAGTGTGAACTGCTCAGCATTCTGTGGCTCTTCATCTTCACGATGAAAGCCTCTGAGAAATATGCTTCTCTCTCTCTGTCATAGAGAGAGCTACAAACTAGAAGGAATACTGTTTGGTTACATTACAGAAGTGAAGTATAGTGGGAATCAGCACTCTCTGGGCTCTTTACCTTCATGATAGAAGCCTTTGAGAAATTTTCTTCTCTCTCTTCCAAACAGAGAACTATAAAGTAAAAGGCTTACACTTTAGTTCCACTATAGAAGTGGAGTATACTGGGAAACTTACAGAGTACCAAGTGCTTGCTCTGAGGAATAACTGCACATTTTGTGTTTCCATCCATTGAGATCAAAGTGAAAAACACTTTGGAAAAATGTTGCTGTCAAAAATGCGGTTTCAACCTCAGAAGGGCTCTGTGCAATGTGTTTGGTTTCTAACATGAACTTCTACTAATCATAAAGACGACAGTTCTCCAAGCTCTTTTTGGGAGTGGGAACTGCTCAGCACTGTGTCGGCTCTTACTTTCATAATAGAAGCCTTTGTGAAATTTGCTTCTCTGTCTGCCAAACAGAGAGGTACAAACTAAAGGCATAGTCTTTGGTTCCACTGTAGAAGTGGAGGATACAGGGAAACGAACAGAGTACCAACTGCTTGCTCTGAGGAGTAACTGCACATTTTGTGTTTCCATCCATTGCAATCAAAGTGAAAAACACTCAGGAAAAATGTTGCTATCAAAAGTGCATTTGCAAAAGCAGAAGGACTCTGCCAAGTGCATTTGCTTTCTAACATGAACTTCTACTTATCATAAAGTTGACAGTTCACCAAGCTCTTTTTGGGAGTGTTAACTACTCAGTACTCTGTGGGCTATTTACCTTCAGGATTGAAGCCTCTGACAAATGTGCTTCTCTCTCTGCAATACAGAGAGCTACAAACTAGACAGAATACTCTTTGGTTCCACTACAGAAGTGGAGTATACTGGAAAACTAAAAGAGTTTCAGCTGCTTGCTCTGAGGAATTACTGCATGTTTTGTGATTCTGTCTATTGAGATTGAAGGGAAAAACACTCCGGAAAAAGGTTACTGTCAGAACTGCAGTTTCTACAGTATAAGGACTGTGCCAAGTGTATTTGCTTTCAATCATGAACTTCTACTTATCCTAAAGTTTTCAATTCTGCAAGCTCTTTTTGGGAGTGGAAACTGCTCATCACTCTGCGAGGTCTTTACTATAAGGATAGAAGCCTCTGAGAAATGTGCTTCTCTCTCTGCCATACAGAGAGCTACAAACTAGAAGGAATACTGTCTGGTTCCACTACAGAGGGGAGTATACTGGGAAAGTAACAGAGTTAGAGTTGCTTGCTCTGAGGAATAACTGCACAATTTGTGTTTCTGTATATTGAGATTAAAATCCAAAATACTCAGGAAAAATGTTGCTGTCAAAAGTGCAGTTTCAACTGCAGAAGGACTCTGCCAAGTGCGTTTGCTTCCTAACATGAATTTCTCCTTATCATAAAGTTGACAGTTCTCTAAGCTCTCCTTGGGAGTGGGAACTGCTCAGCACTGTGTGGGCTCTTACTTTCAGGATAGAAGCCTCTGAGTAATGAACCTCTTCTCTCTGCCATACAGGGAGGTAGAATTAGAAGGCATAGTCTTTGGTTGCACTACAGAAGTGGAGTATACTGGGAAACCAACAGTGTTCCAGCTGCTTGCTCTGAAAAAAAAACTGCATGTTTTGTGTTTCCATCCATTTAGATCAAAGGAAAAAACACTCAGGAAAAATGTTGCTGTGTCAAAGTGCAGTTTCAATTGCACAAGGACTCTGCAAAGTGCGTTTGCTTTCTAACATGAACTTCTACTTATCATAAAGTTGACAGTTCACCAAGCTCTTTTTAGGAGTGTTAACTGCTCAGCACTCTGTGGGCTGTTTACCTTCAGGATTGAAGCCTCTGCTAAATGTGCTTCTCTCTCTCTGCCTTACAGAGAGCTACAAACTAGAAGGAATACTGTTTGTTTCCACTACAGAAATGAAGTACACCTGGAATCACCACTCTGTGGGCTCTTTACTTTCAGGATAAAGCCTTTGAGAAATTTGCTTCTCTCTCTGCTAAACAGAGAGCTACCAACTAGAAGGAATACTGTTTGATGCCACTACAGAAGTTGAATATACTGGGAAACTAACAGTTCCAGTTGCTTGCTCTGAGGAACAACCTAGGGGCTACACAGCAGTTGGGGGTCCTACATAAATAATATTTTATTTAGGTAGCTTATAATAATGTAAGACCTAAAGTCTCACTTCCACTCCACAGAGCATGAAGAGCCAAAAGGCATCCACAATACTTACTCCTATAGCCCTGTTAGAAAAGTTTTCAAGAAGATCCAGTAGCCCAACCCCTAGCAGAGTCAGCTAACTATGACAGGCCAGAAGGTCACGTTAAACATTTCTGATAAACATCTGGTACGGGAACAACCAGACCTAGCCCTAAACATTCCCGTAAAGGATCCCCCACCGAAGCCCCCCCTCCCCTTTCTCGGAATTCCCCCTCCCCTATAGCTTGTGGTTTTTTTCTTTAAAAATTGTGTATCTACCCTGCTTTGGGGCTCAACTCCTCTGCCCCTGCCAGGGTTATGAGCTGAGCCCCAGCGCGCTGGAATAAAGACCTTTTGTGTTTTGCATCAAGAATAGTCTCTCTGGGGTGTTTATGGTGCATCACGGCTTCCTGGACTCAGAGTAGTGGGATTCCTCCCTGGGAGGATCTTACAGCCCAACGATGGCTCCCAAAGCAAGTCCCAGGGCCTTACTTCCGAAAGCTGTGAACAACCAAAAGGGCCTCCATGATGCCTGGACCTATAGCTCAGGGAGGCTCCGTGAGTTTGAAGGAGGAACAAGAGTCACCCAGGAAGGAACACACCAGGCTAGATGGTAAACAGACCTTTATTAGTCTGGGCAGGAGGCACTGTCGGAGCCAGGTAGCTCAGAGAGGCAACTGCTCAGGGGCTGAAGTCCTTTTTATAGGGTTTTTCTAAACAAAGTCAGGGCATTCACAGAACTACCAGAGGACAAGATTGCAAACACATTGCTTATCTTATGCCAGAAATGTTCTATGGTCACCTTTTGTCTTACCATTTGCCCCTGGGTGGGCTCTTAGCCAAATTAGCAATTAGCATATGAAGAAGCACAGTCTGTGGCCTATTAGCATGGAGTCACTTTAGCTTATTCAAGTCTTACAACAAGGCACCTAGCTAGGGAAGGACCTGACACAGAGTAGGGAAATCAGCCATTTTGATGAGAATTAAAGTGAGAATAGACTGTTACCTAGGATTTTGGACTGAGAGTGAATGTTAGGAAATTGTACATGTTACTTTAAACTCCTCCATTTTATATCTGACTTCCGGGTTCTTCCTAACTTAAGTTTCATTTTCCCAATTTAAGTTTCATTTCCCCCCTCCCAGTTGAATTCTTCCCAGAAATGACGCCAACATCTGATAAGGGACTCCTGCAGGACTAAGACCTTATAAGGCAATGTGGCCTGCAATAGGTTAAAAAACAGCTAATTCCCCTAAAATTGCAAAACTCCCACCCAAGACCCTATAAACGAGCCAACACTCCTTCCCTTGGTACCCGTCTCCTTTTCTTCGCCTCCCGGCCTTTGTACCTCGCCTGACTCCCTTCAATAAAGATCTCCTGCCGGACCTCTCGGTGCATGAGTGACCTGATTGGGAGGGGGCGCCCAAAGGGGGCTCGAGACCCCTTTCATTGGTGTCAGAAGAGGGATCTGGGATTGCCAGGCCCACAGGCTAAACGCCTGGGGCCCGAAACCCAGATTCCAGGGCGTCCCTATTCAACCTCCGCCCGACTTCCGTGACCATTCTCCTCGTCGCCATCTTGGCAGCCATCACCGACCTACTGATCTTCCAACCCACAAATTTTTGGGTAAATTCTCCTTTCTGAGAAGTCCTCAGGGTAGCGGGGACCCCAGACTCCAGACCACCCACTAGGACCATGTCCGGGACAAGGCCGGGGCCCAGGTCCTCTGTCCCTCAGTTTTGGCAAACTGGGTTTGCCTCCGTTGAGTCTGGGACTCAACTGAACTAAGTTCGGGACTTAGTTCGCATAAATTCCTATCTTGTGTAAGGGACACCTTCGCGGGAGACCGAATTTCACCTTTCTAGACTGGGTTTAGAAAAAGAGGAGTTTTATCAGAACTCTTGGAGACATCTGGCCTTCTGATAACCTCTTGTCCTGGTGGTCATGGGCTCGTTCCTCTATTTTTTTTTTTGGGATGCTTACTCAGGAATTTGGAGGGTCTTGATTTAAAACCCAAACGGCTAATTCACTTGTCTACTCAAATTTGGCCCCAATATAAATTAGGCTCTCAAAACGTCTGGCCTCCTAATGGCTCCTTTGAATCGGGTCTAATTAGAGACCTTTACAACTTATGTGAGCAACAAGGAAAATGGTGGGAGATCGCATATGTCCAAGGCTTTTCCTATCTTGCTAATCAGCCCTCTCTTTGTTCCACCGCCAAAACCGCTCCAATACTTCTGCTGACTCAAGGTCTTTCCACCCCCAACCCTCCTTCTTCTGACTCCTCCACTCAACCAGACCCAGCAGATGATCCTCCCCCATACCAGACAGCCAGAAACCCACTCACCCCTCCTCCTACACCATTCGACTCCTCCCCTCCTCAGCAATCTCCTACTCCTCCCATTTCTTCTGACTCACCGACCACCCCACCCTATGCTCCACCTCTCACCCGCTCCAAGACACACAAGGGCCACACGATGGCACCCTTGCACGAAGTAGCCGTAGCTGAAGGAATTGTCTGTGTTCATACTCCTTTTCCTATGTCTGAGCTAGCTCTCATTCAGGCCAGGCTTGGTTCTTTTACAGCCGATCCAACAACCTTTATAAAACAATTTCAACTTTTGACTCAGTCTTATCAACTAACTTACCATGATCTTTTTGTAGTTTTAACCAATGCCTTAACTCCTGAGGAAAATAGAAGAGTGCTGGATCAGGCTCGTGCACATGCAGACCAAGAACATTTAACCAACAATCACCACCCGGCAGGTGCTGCTGCAGTCCCTGATCAGGAACCAGAATGGGACTACAACACAGAGGTGGGAATTGAAGCTCGAAACAGGTACATTAATTGTCTCCTTCATGGGCTCCGTGGAGCTGCCATGAAGTCCATTAATTATGAAAAGCTTAATGAGATCATACAGGATAAAAATGAAAATCAATCCACCTTTTTACAAAGGCTGACTGACGGCCTCCGTCAACATACCAAACTAGACCCTGAATCTGTGGATGGCCAGAGATTAATTATGATGCATTTCTTTTCTCAGAGCTACCCCGACATTAGACTTAAACTAAAAAAGCTTGACCGAGGGCCCTTGACCCCTCCGGCAGAGGTCCTGGCTACAGCATTCAAGGCCTACCATGGCCGAGATGACCTTAAAGCTACAAAAAAATATCAATTATTAGCACAGGCTCTTAATTCGACCAGTCCACCTGCGCCACAGGGAAGAAAAACCCTACAAAAGAGCTCCCAACCACCAGGCCCCTGTTACAGGTGTAATCAGGAAGGCCACTGGGCAAAGGACTGTCCTAATCCCAAGGTGCCAACTAAGCCCTGTCCCAAATGTCACCAGAGGGGACATTGGGGTATAGACTGTCCCTTGGCGTCCAACCATCATTCGATCGTCAGCCCCACAGCTCCCCAACCTGCGGACCTGATAGGTCTAGCGACAACTGAGGGACAATGAAGAGGCCCTGGCACACCTGGCCCAATGCGAATCACTGCCCAGGAGCCCAGGGTAACCTTAACTGTGGCAGGTAGGACCATTTCTTTCTTATTGGATACTGGTGCCAGCTTCTCTGCACTACGAGAATACTGGGGGCCTACCTCCCTTTCTCAGACTTCTATTGTTGGGGTAGAAGGCCAACTACAGTGCCCTCTCCAGACCCCCTTACTCTCATGCTCAATTGGCAATTTCTCATTTCTTCATTCATTCCTAGTCCTCCCATCCTGTCCCGTTCCCTTATTGGGTCATGACATTTTATCCCCAATTGGAGCATCCATTCATTTTTCTTTGCTGAGCCCTTCCAGGACTCTGACAGCTTCCTTCTGCCTGGTACTATCCCAAGCCCTCCAATCTCCAACTTCCCAATCCAACTGGCCACTTAGTCCCTCTCTTGTTAATCTTCAAGTGTGGGATATTTACTCTCCCTCAATAGCCAAATGCCCCCCTGTCAGAATTCTCCTTAAAAATCCCTCACAATTCCCTACCTTGGCAGAATATCCCCTCCCCTGCTCTAGCTTAGAGGGGCTAACTCCCATAGTACATGATCTCTTACAAAAGGGACTCCTGAGACATGCCAACTCTCCCTTTAACACTCCCATTTTAGCAGTAAAAAAAACCCAATGGGACATACCGATTAGTTCAAGACCTTAGGATCATTAATTCAGCTGTTGTTTCCATACATCCTATCGTGCCAAACCCATATACCCTCCTGTCTTCCATCCGATCCGATGCCACTTATTTTTCTGTTTTAGACCTCAAAGATGCATTCTTTTCTATCCCCTTACATAAAGACTCTCAAGATATTTTCGCATTCACCTGGACTGATCCCTTCACCAATGTGTCTACCCAACTCACCTGGACTGTCTTGCCTCAAGGTTTTAGAGATAGCCCTCACCTGTTTGGCCAAATTCTAGCACAAGATCTCTCTCTCCTCCATCTTAAAGATACACAATGTATCCAATATGTAGATGACCTCCTTCTCTGTGCACCTTCATTACCTACACTCCAGTAGGATACTTACACACTTTTAAACTTTATCTCCCAGAGGGGATATCGGGTGTCACCAACAAAAGTCCATTTTCAAACAAGTCTTTTAAACTTTATCTCCCAGAGGGGATATCGGGTGTCACCAACAAAAGTCCAACTTTTCAAACAAGTCACCTACCTAGGAATATCTGTAACACCTGGGTTCAAATCCATCACACAAGACAGAAAGCAAACTCTCCAAAATATCCCAGTCCCCACAACCCGAAGGGAACTTCTTTCCTTTCTGGGTATAGCTGAATATCTTCGATCCTGGATTCCCAACTATTCTCTTTTGGCAGCTCCCCTTTACGAAGCAGTTAAAGGAAACTCCCATGAATACCCATAGAAACCCCTATAAGTGTCCCTTTTACTCGCCTCAAATCAACCTTATTAGAAGCCCCTGCTCTACATCTTCCAGACTTGTCACTCCTTCTATCTTTATGTGTCAGAAAACAAGGGATTTGCCCTCGGGGTTCTAGGACACCAATTAGGTCCCACTTTTGCACATATAGCTTATTTTTCCAAACAATTAGACCCAACCATTAAGGGATGGGCTCCCTGTTTGCGAAACCTGGCAGCCGCCTCACTCCTAGCCCGAGAATCAAAAAAACTCACTTTTGGATCCCGCATGGTAATACTTTCTCATCATTCCCTTTCAGATTTATTAAATTACAAACATCTACAGTACCTTCCACCTTGCAGGATCCCATCCCTCCAAACGGCCCTTCTACAAAACCCTTCCCTCACTTTTCAGCTCTGCCCACTCATCAACCCCTCCTCTCTATTACCAACCCCCAATGCTCATATGCCTATTCATTGCTGCTTAGAAACTCTTGAAGATCTCTTACCCCATGATTCCCACATAATAGAAGGTCCACTTC
>NW_022933074.1:0-208 GCF_012274545.1 Fukomys damarensis | reverse complement strand
ATCAGTAGAAAATAGGTACAAAGATATATTGATAACATAACAACATTTGTTTTAACAAATTTCTAACCAAACAAGCTATAGTGATAGAAAAGGAAGTTTGTAGAAAGCAGAGATGAAAGAGGAAAATCACAGATGGACCTTAATGCTTTTCATACTACTTATATATACAGATTTCATAAATTCTCAAATAAAAAAGCAAAGAAAATGA
>NW_022933073.1:0-1670 GCF_012274545.1 Fukomys damarensis | reverse complement strand
GGTGGTGCGTGCCTGTAATCCCAGCCCTCGGGAGGCTGAGGCAGGAGGATCACAGTAACTTCAAGCTCAGCCTGGGCTACATAGCTAGACCTTGCCTCAAAAGAACAAAACAAGACAAGTCTGCACCGTGCAAGGCCCAGTGTTCGGGGCAACTTGTCAGCAGCCCTCCTCCCTCCCGCGCACCACACATGCTGGGCACCGCCACAGGACTCATTACCCCTACTCTCATCTCCATGTTCTGACTGGTGAGTCTGTGACCTGCTGGACCCTCACCCAATGCGCCGCTCCCTTCACTGCGCCTTAGATGCATCCTACACCTGCCACGGCTGCCACGGTGCCACCTGAGGTCCGGGGCAGGGGGAGGGTGCTCTGGACAGACTGCGGTGCATGTCCTTGGCACGTGCACCATTCTCACGCAGGACCCTGCGCACACCTTGCAGGGACCGCTCCCAGCGCTCCAGGAGGGGCCTGGACAGAACTCAGCGCCTCTGCCCAGGGCACAGACCTTGTTCCGGTCCCAGGGCTGAGCTGGACAGGGATAGGGGAGGAGGAGAAGGTGTGAACCAGGCTGGTGTGCACGAGCCCGGGGAGGACATGGCCAGGGCAGGGTGGGGGCTGCAGACCAGGTTGCAGCTGGGGCTTGGGAAGAGGGACATCAGGGTGGGACTTGGGGGGACCCAATGGCGTCCACTGGAGCTGTGGGGAGAGAAGGACCTTCAGTGCTGACCCCAGCCCATGGGGCAGAGAGCAGCAATTCCCTCCCCTCTCCCGCCACAGCCAACAGTGGGGTGCCCGCCACCCCAGGAGCCCCAAACCCCAAAGGTCACGGGGGCAAATGCCCAGCCCAGCTGGGTCCTGCAGACCTCGGGGGCCCGAGCCCCCCAGCCCACTCCTCACGAAGCCAAGCTCAGAACCCTTGCTAGCACGTATTAAGCCACTAATTAATTGAATTTTTCCCCCTCATTGCATGCTGTTAATTAGTTTCTTGTCGTAACAGAGACTATTATTCTTGGAAGTAATAACTTGGTCCGGGAGGCAGTTTTCATGCTTCTTCTAATTACTGGAGGAGGTGGGGTCTTGGGCACAGGGGCCAGGCTGATGGGGAAGGAAAGTGTGCAGTCAGTCTGCTCTGACTCTCAAAGGCGACTCGCGGGGGGCCTATTCGAGAAAGGGAAGGGGACCATGGGGAGAGATGAGGGTGGTAAGTGGGTCACAGGAAGGGGGTACAGAGCCAGAGGGTGTTGTGTGTATGTGTGGAAAGTCCACCATGAAAATTACTATTTTACACAATGTGTGTGAGCTAACAACTATGATTTTGAAAATGAAAATTAAAAGATGACTTGTACCTTTGTCTCACTATTCTTCATTTTCCCCAATTACCTCCAATGAAAACCACTATTTTTGCTGGGCGTGGTGGTGCACACCTGTGATCCCAGCACTTGGGAGGCTGAGCCAGGAAGATCTCTGTGAGTTCAAGGCCAGCCTGGACTACAGAATGAGACCCTGTCTCAAAAGAAAAAAAGAATGAATGCAGTCAGGCTCCCAGCAAATGTAGATTGGTTGCCCCCTCCCCTCTGTGATTGTCCCCAGGGCAGGAATATGTCCCGCACATCCCACACAGGCAGCTTGAATTATGGGCTGAGCCCTGGCACAGACCGCCAGGCAAGCCA
>NW_022933072.1:0-1084 GCF_012274545.1 Fukomys damarensis | reverse complement strand
GTTAATTGATCACCTTTGGAAAATGATAAGGGATCAAGTACCGTGGAACATCAGTTCACAAACTTAATTTGTTCCACGATTCTGGAAAAACCCTCTACATTTAACTATCATTTTACAGAATACAGAGGGAGTAAACAATCCTTTTAAATGATAACTCAGGGTTGAGATCAGCAAATTCCATGGTAAAAGGAAAGGAATATACAGAAAAATGAATAAAAAAAGGAATATACAGATGCAAATAATTTTAGGGAATAATCTACAGATAAAAAGTTACTTAAAAAATCAATCTATCAAAATAGATTGGGCTGAAATTAATTCCTGCTCCAACAAATCACAAGCAACATATAATCAGGGAAATGTTATTAATATTCAAAGTTAGTATTTTGGGATGGAAAAATAGTGATATGATAATATGATTATATTGTTTAGAATTCCATTTTCTTTAGAGGTTTTTTTTTTAGATCTGTAGTTTATTTCAGATCTTTTACCACAACTTTTACAGCAATGTTGAAACATTTATGCATGAATAAGGCCAGATTCTTAATATTACTGCCTATTCTTATTTTAATTCTTACCTATGTGGCTGACCACCAGACTCTGCCAAGGCCCTTTTGTTATAGATAGTGCTCATGAGTCCACTTATGAAAATGGACTTTTTGTGAAAAATAAAAGTTTATTCCAATGAGTGGGAACTAAAATCAGGAGATTCTAGCAGATAGCTTGGAAAAGCTGAGTTTATCATGTCCACGTGTGAATGGGCTGACATTGATATCAATAGCTTTCTGGGAAAGGAATCAGGCTTACATAGGTATTGAAGAGGCTGAGGAACCTAGGGTGAAATGTTTATGATTTGAATGCGCAAGGATAGTCTGTCTGCTCAGGTGTGGTGCCAATCACTGGACTTCCAGGGCCCGGGGGTTCTTTACTTCATTTTGAATCCATTTGCCCTATTTATTGAGAAGCTGTTTTTTGCTTTGTCTTGTTTGTTTGTGAAGGACTCACTTAAGTCAAGCATGACACTTTTATCTAGCTAGCTTCAGATTCATAACTAACTAAGCTGCCATTTACAGCAATGAGAACACTG
>NW_022933071.1:0-216 GCF_012274545.1 Fukomys damarensis | reverse complement strand
CCAGCCTGAACTACTCAGCGAGACCCTGTCTCAAAAAACAGAAACAGAGTTCCTTTAGCTTTGGTTGTCCTCTGAAAGGGTAAAAAGCTAAGGGGGAGGGGGGAAATGAGTGGTAAACTACCAATTTTGCTTCTGATGAGGAAAAATGCAACGAGGAAGGTAACCAGGGTGATAATGGACAGGAAGGGGACAGGTGTGGGCGGGTGGGTGCAAGGT
>NW_022933070.1:0-774 GCF_012274545.1 Fukomys damarensis | reverse complement strand
ATTTGACATTTGCTGTATACCAGAGCACATTTACCCTGTTCCTGTGTATATCTATTGAGCGTTCTTTTCTCTCAGTGTCTTTCTTGATAATCCATTCATTTTTCTGGTTGATGTATGTAAAGTAGAGTTAAAAAGTGAAACATAATTTTGAATTGTTCATTATTCCAGCCAAGGTTATTAGCAATTTTATATCTTCCTACAATGGCTTTGATGTGGAACCATTTTTCAGATGCTTTTCGTTTTTTGACTTTTCTTGAAAATATGAATTTCCTAAAGCAAAGTCATTGTATAGGAAAGAAAATCATTTGTATGGTGTTAGAATTGTTCTTGGTGTAGTAATAGCAAGAAGAAAGGTGAAGAAAGTGCAGACAAGGAAAAGAAGAAGTAAAAGGCAGAACAGAACTTGTATGATGTTTTTGTTTCAGCATTTAAGGAAGTTATAATTCTTGCACTTTGATAAGAAAAAGCTGAACAAACTGGAAAGTGAGGATTTTTCTTGGATAGTAGGGTAACCTGCCGTGCTGAAATCTGGAGAGACTAATCCAGAGAAGCATACCCAGTATATGCTTAGAGAAGCCACTGGAATTATAAAGTGGTAGAAATGCTTAAAAGATAATCTTGACAAAGTACTAGAGGCCTTCGAATATTATGGGGGTGGCCTAATTGGTACTGCACTCTAGGTGGACAATCATCACATTTCTGTGGATTTTGCCTCCTGAAGAACTGAGAGTCTGTCATGGTCTTGGAAAGGAAAGGAAAGAGTAATCATTGTGG
>NW_022933069.1:0-225 GCF_012274545.1 Fukomys damarensis | reverse complement strand
TTTTTTCAAACCTAGGTTAAACAACAACAGAAGAATTAATATTTACATCCTAATATTTATTTATTTATTTGAATTTATTTTATTGGTACATTTTAGGTATCCATTATACTGACATTCATCATTGGAGACTAGTTCCTTAACATAATACATCTTGTTTCTTATTTTTCCCCATTCCCCTGCCCTCACTTCAACCACTCTCTATTTACAAAGACCTTGTTTCCATTT
>NW_022933068.1:0-457 GCF_012274545.1 Fukomys damarensis | reverse complement strand
AGAAGGAAAAAGAACCTGTGCAAATTTGACACACTCGTTGCTAAGAGTAAATTCATTTGTGACATCATAGCTGCTCATGTTGAGAACCATTCATGTGGCTCATTCTACTTTTAACTCTGTGTTCATACAAAAAATTATTCAACTGTAGTTCACAAATCATGCCAATGAGAAGAGATCCCACAGACAACTTTGTTTGATATGGCACAGGTGACCTCTGATATTGCATATGTTTTAAAAGATGGTTCCACTGGTTAGAAACTCCTATTACATCTTTATCCTGTGGACACATATTCACTGAAGAGGAAGACTTAAGGTCTAGGATTGCAGAAGTTGCTTTCCAGGTTATATCTAAAGGTTGCGTGATACGAAGGCCAAATTTCACATTTCTTTTTTCTGAGCCATTTGAAGACAATGAATTTCTTTGTCTGACTTTCCCCAGAAAAATATGGAAATTAGT
>NW_022933067.1:0-202 GCF_012274545.1 Fukomys damarensis | reverse complement strand
GGATTAACTTCCCTAATTCTTTGTTCCTGTTTTCGCCAAGATGGCGATGGAGCTCCTTCTTCTTCCTCCTCCTCATCAGAAGAGGAAGCAGAAAAGGTGCGGCTCACTTCTAGTGTCTGAAAATTACTCACTAATGTTGACTGATTTTTATTTTCTTCTTTAACTGCTTCTTTAACTGCTTCTTGTTGCTTGAATTTTGCTA
>NW_022933066.1:0-235 GCF_012274545.1 Fukomys damarensis | reverse complement strand
ACGCTGATATATCTATGACCTGGATCAGCGGCATGGAAGCAGTCACATCCGCAGTGAAATTTATTCTGCGTGCCCAACCCATAGCGCCACGACCTGGGTTCTCAACAAGACAGACTAAAAAAGACACTCTCAGAAGAGACAAGACTTTAAGCCACACCTATTAGTGGCACCGTGGCGGCCTGAATGTAGAGATCTTTGCTTAACAGACACTTTCGGAGGTGGGGAGGTAGAAAAG
>NW_022933065.1:0-270 GCF_012274545.1 Fukomys damarensis | reverse complement strand
TTGCCGCCTTGACAGAATCGGGAGGGAGGGGCTATCGCCTAGCGTTAGAGCCACATTTAGGGCCTGGATGGGATTCCCGCTTGGGCTCCCGCGTAGTGTAGTGTGTGACGGAGGGTAAGGCTTCGTGTTCATTGGATCCTGAGTTTTAGGAATCATGTAGGAATGTCAGTCCCTCCTCGAGGCTCCGGGATAGGGCTAGGGTTAGGTGGAGGATTCCAGAGAAGGACAGCTTTGGGATTTCGCTGCCTGGGTGTCGGGCTGTGGGTTTCC
>NW_022933064.1:0-209 GCF_012274545.1 Fukomys damarensis | reverse complement strand
AAAAAAGAAAAAAAGGAAGAAGGAAGCAGCAGCAGCTGCTGCCACCTGAGCACACAGGAGCTCAGCTGCCTGCGAGTCTCACTCAGGTAGCCATGACTCCAGTACCTCAGCAGAAAACAGGAACAGAAGTGGGAACACAGCAGGCTTCAGATGGAGAGCAAGGCCAGGCACCCCAGGAGCAGGGAGCTACCCTAGGGCTCTGAGGAAGG
>NW_022933063.1:0-430 GCF_012274545.1 Fukomys damarensis | reverse complement strand
TGTAGGTGTCTGCCTGGCAGAGATTGAAACACTGTTGTGAGGCAGTTTTAGCAGAGAAGCCCTACAGGCCTAATATAGTGCCTAGCAGCTCTGAGTGCACACAAGCCTCCAGAATTCTGTATACTTGGGGATAGGTTCAGTTTGACGTTAGAACCCAAACGCACTTTGCAGAGGGCTTCAGCGGTTGAAAGTGCAGTTTTCCCCGTGAAACAGCTTCACTCGCCGCTTAGCCGTTTAAAGCGAAAGCGGACAGATGCATGAATGTGAAGTACTCCACAGAGAAAGGTGCTGCAACTCTGTGAGTTTACCAGTGAAGTCCACCTCTTATGTGGAGTACAACTGTATTCCTTTTTGTTTGTAATTGTCTGCAGGGCAGAGATTGAAACACTGTTGTGAGGCACTTTTAGCAGAGAAGCCCTACAGGCCTAAG
>NW_022933062.1:0-308 GCF_012274545.1 Fukomys damarensis | reverse complement strand
TAGAAGGACAAGGGGGGTGGAGGAGGAAAAAGGTGGAAAATGAGGTTAAAGACAAATTTCACAGGATTTACAGTTTTGCCTAAATTCTGCTTCATTTACCTCCAACTGGGAGAGGATAAAAAGAAGTTGGAGGCTGAGGTATTTTTGTCATGCAGCTGCAAACAGAGGCAGCCACACTTGGTTTGATTAATGAAGATGTTCAGAGTTTGTTTTGTTAAATACATCATACCTCCTATAAAGAAACTTAGACTTTAGAATATCACTGTACCTGAAAGCTGACATTTGTTTTTGCACTTTTCATTTTATAC
>NW_022933061.1:0-439 GCF_012274545.1 Fukomys damarensis | reverse complement strand
AGTCCCACTAGGTGCATTTTGAACTGACATTAAGAAAACATGAAGAAATGAATTGATTACTTGTGAAATAACATATTTTACTTAGGTTTCTCTTAAATATGGCAAATAAAGCTTCAATGTAATTTTCTTCTTTAAAACTTAACCCTATAGTATTGGTGATAAAACATTAAGTGTGCAACATCTTTACATATTTAAAGTAATATTTTTTTTCATGCTTTCTAAGTACCTAAAGATAAAGGGCTGGTCATTTGTTGATATCACTTTATTAAGGCAGGCACTTTTGTGAGCTACAATAAAAGTCATTTCTCCATTATTGTTTATGGCTAGGTTGACAAGAGTAATAAAGACAAATAGAAACAACTACTAAGCATCTAATGCATGCCAGGAGCTTTATATCCATTCCTCACCTAGCTGTCTAAAATGGACATTTCCATTATTG
>NW_022933060.1:0-216 GCF_012274545.1 Fukomys damarensis | reverse complement strand
TACATGGCTTCCTGCCTGCTGTACCGTGGCGACGTGGTGCCCAAGGACGTCAACGCTGCCATCGCCACGCTCAAGACCAATCGCAGCATCCAGTTTGTGGACTGGTGCCCCATGGGCTTCAAAGTCGGCATTAATTACCAGCCTCCCACCGCGGTGCCTGGTGGAGACCTGGCCAAGGTGCAGCGGGCTGCATGCACACTGAGCAACACCACGGCC
>NW_022933059.1:0-282 GCF_012274545.1 Fukomys damarensis | reverse complement strand
AGAGTTTGAAACACTGTTGTGAGGCTCTTGTACTAGAAAAGCCCTACAGGCCTAAGACATTGCGTAGCAGCTCTGAGTGCACAAAAGCCTATAGAACACTGTATACTTGGTGATAGGTTCAGTTTCAGGTTAGAACAAAAATGCACTTTGCAGAGTGCTTCTGGGGATTAAGCTGCAGATTTCCTCGGGAAACAGCTTCTTTCGCCACTTAGGCCTTTTACAGCAAAGTGGATAGTTTGGTGAATGTGAAGAACTCCACAGAGAAAGGTGTTGCAACTGTGT
>NW_022933058.1:0-567 GCF_012274545.1 Fukomys damarensis | reverse complement strand
CCATTTTTGAATCAGGTGTTTATATTTGGGGGGATGATTTTTTGAGTTCTTTATATATTCTAGGTATTAGTCCTTTGTCTGCGGAGCAGATAGTAAAAATTTTTTCCCACATTATAGGTTTTCTCTTAGTTCTGTTGATGGCTTCTTTTGCAGTGCAGAAGCTTCTTAGTAAGATGAAATCCTAGTTGTTGATTCTTTCTGCTAGTTCCCATGCTACTGAGGATTTGTTCATAAAATCTTTTCCTATGTGCCAATGTCTTCAAGATTTCTGCCTAGCTTATCTTCCAGCAAGTTTAGTGTTTCTGTTTTAATATTTAAATCTTTAATCTACTTGGATTTTAATTTAGTGCATGGTGAAAGATAAGGGTCCAGTTTTAATCCTTGGCAGGTTGAGATCCAGTTTTTCCAACACCATTTATTAAAGGGCTATCTTTCCTCCACTGAGGATGGTCAATTCCTTTGTCAAAGATGATGTAGTTGAGTACATCTGGAGTTGCTTTTGTGTCTTTTAATCTCTTCCACTGATCCTCAGATCTGTTTCTTTGCTAGTACCATGCTTTTTGTCAC
>NW_022933057.1:0-996 GCF_012274545.1 Fukomys damarensis | reverse complement strand
ACAAAACAAAACAAACAAACAAAAATAAAAACTACTGACATCCAGGATAAACTTTCATCATTTTTACTTTTTTAAATCTGAAAACTTACAATCCTACAAAGCAAAATTGAACCTCTATGTTTTACTGGACAGTTGACCAAGTTGTTTACAGAGTGTGCACTTCTAATCAATTCCTTAGTGAACCCAATAGATTTTTCCATTTATAAAGCAGAAGATCAAGCATGGGCCAGAAAAGATGTGGATTCTTCTTGCTCAGTCATTTGCATGATTGAAGAAGTAAAATATTAAAAAAACTTAAAAATGATTTTTAAAATGCCAGGTAATGAGGTCATTTGTGAAAATTCATTTGCATGAACACCTCCCATTAATTAGCACAAAGTTTACCATAAAGTTTTTGAAACATAGAAAAATGACAACCATAGATGAATATGTAAAATAAAATAAATACATTTTCAAACAGTAAGATCTGAGCAATGCAAAAAATAGCAATTCCTGTCCTAAGTAGCAGACTCTAGAAAAATTCATGCAACTATGCACAAATAGGCATGTGTAAGACTGTTAGTGATAGTCTTTGTAATAGTGAAAGCGTGGATGCAGAGACCTACTAGAATTTAGTACACACCTAAAGCTTATTGCCTGTTCATACATGGTAGGGAAATGTATCAACATAGATGAATGTCAGACACATAACACTAAGTGGAAAAAATAAGTAACGGAAATCACTGTGTAAATACATATAGTATGTTTCTATGAGCTCTAAATCAGTCAGCCACATAATCCTCTCTAAGGGCACACATGTAGGTACATGGGAAGCAATAAAGAAAAACACAGGAGCAATGAATGAAACTTTCTGCATACTATGTCTTTAAGAGATGTGATTAGCAGAGAGCACAAGGTAATTTTAAAAATTTGTATTAAATACTTTATTTAAATATTTTTAACATGAAAAAGAAAGTACACAAATACAGATTACATTATGATGATGAAGGCAGTGTT
>NW_022933056.1:0-245 GCF_012274545.1 Fukomys damarensis | reverse complement strand
TCCTGCTCTCCACAGTCTGCATACAGCCCTCTGAAAAGGAATGGTTATAGAATCAGAGAGAAACCCTTGCACAGGACAGAACCCGGTTGAAAAGTGAGCAGGGCATTGCCATTCATTGACACCCGCAGAGACTCAGTAGGCTAAAAGCCCCCAGGTGACACATGGGTTTCTGATGTCTCAGTCTTCCTTCACCCTCACTGCCTTCCTCAAAAGCCCTAGCATGGTTCAGGAGCTCATGGAGCCCT
>NW_022933055.1:0-205 GCF_012274545.1 Fukomys damarensis | reverse complement strand
TGTGCCTTCCTACATAAAACTAAATGAAGGTCAACTCATGTGTTAAGAACTAACAAAGTTGTTCATCCTTTACTTTTCTGTTTCTTAAGAAAAAGAATTTAGTTGTTGCTGTTTTGAAAAAAATGCATGTAGGGGACCTTCCTCTATTACTCAGTGCATTGTTTGCTCTTTCTGGGTTGCTAGGGCATACAACCCACTCTAGAGC
>NW_022933054.1:0-211 GCF_012274545.1 Fukomys damarensis | reverse complement strand
TGGGGTTTAAAGAAAAATCTCAGTTAGCATAGCTTTGACCAGTGTAAGGAGAAAGTCCGGACAAACAAAAGAGACAGCAGAGATGTGCTGATGTAAAAAGGACTCGGGAAGACCCAGTGAGAAGGTGCTCAGAAATAAATGCGTGGACGGTAACGAAAATCTCAAGACCGGTGACAGAGAGGATGGCTGGAGCAATGTGTATTTTCATATG
>NW_022933053.1:0-7116 GCF_012274545.1 Fukomys damarensis | reverse complement strand
TCACTATGTAGTTGAGACTCACCTGAAACTCACTATGTAGCCCAGGCTGGTCTTGAACTCACAAGCGATCCTCCTGCCTCAGCCTCCTAAGTGCTTGGATTACAGACATGAACCACCATGCCCAGCTCCTGAATCCTAAATTCTTATCCTAACACCCAACACCAGTGCTAACCCTGCCATTTACCCTAACCCACACTTGGTTCCTGACTGTGGGGTTTCCTCACCTCATCAGCCTCCCTGTCCATCCTGGCCCCTCTCTACAAGTCCAGACTCCTCCTTACCTGCTGCACCCCACACTAGGGTGGCCTAGGGCAGGTTTGACAGGAAGGTGAGGCCTAGGGTTGGCAAGAATTGGAGTTGGTGAGGCCAGAAGGTGCTCATGCCCAACCTGCCCAGGGACTGAGCCCAGGACAAGGCCGAGGTTGTGGAAGGAGGCTCCTAGCCTGCTGAAGAGAGACTTGAATGCTCTGTGGTCCCTCTTCTAGGGGACTTTCTTCAGGACAAGCACCCTGGGCTACAGGTCCCTAACTTAGGTAGCCACTTAGAGCCCTTTGGACCTCCAAGTAGGGCTGCTTCCCTTGGCACCCTTGACCCTCTGGCATCGTGGAGGTCAGCACCACCCTTCTTTGTGCACAGAACTCTGCTTCTTTTCCACCAAAGTCCTGTCTTTGGCAGGGATGTCCAGCAGGGGATCCTTGGCTCCTGCTAGCTCTTCCCGCTCTGCCATTCAGTGAGAGGGACTTGAAAACTCAAGACTGCGTTCAAGGCACCCTACTATTTTAAGATTACTTTCTTTCCAAATTTTAAAAGCAAATAGTGAGGGGCTGGGGATTTAGCTCAGGGGTTCCACTGCCTGCCTTGCAAGTGCAAGGACCTGAGTTAAATCCCTGGTACCAAATAAATAAATGAATAAATAAATAAACAAATAAATAAGTGAGACTTTTGTGCCTAACTTAAGCTAGAGCATCACATAAACTTTATGTTTCCTTAAAATTTATTTTTATACAAAAATGCTAACAATTGAATTTTGGTTTTCATCTTTGTTTCAATTACTGTTGACTATTTCAAAGGCAAAAATCTTAAAAATATAATATGCTTCACAAACAACACAAAATTTATTAACAATATTAGGTGTGCATGTGTGTATGTGTGTATGTTTATGTGTGGTACTGGGAAGTAAATCCAAGGTCATGCAATGAGCTATATCTCCACTCCATCCTCCCCATTAGCCAGGCTAGTATTGAACTTGTGATCCTCCTGCCTCAGCCTCCTGAGTAGCTGGGATTATAGGCACCACATACCCTGTATTAGTACATTACTTACAGATGTAGAATATAAACATTGAAACATCTCCAACTCCTAATCACATTGAAATAAATTTCCAATGTCTTCCCCACTGTTAATATTAAAAAAGAAAAATCCTTAGATAAGTTAAAGTTAGCAGAGTTTATTGTAGCAAAAAAAATAAAGGATTCCCCTACCTGGCAGCCCTCAGATCCAGGGAAAGTTCAAAGAGCCAGGGCAACTGGTGGGAAGGGCAGCAACTGTGAGCTGATGTGAGGCAAAAGCACAGCTCCATTGGTTACCAAGTCAGACTCATTCATGACTCTGCATGTGACAAGCCCAGCAGCTTAACTTGCTCAGCTTAGGCTACTTGTCAAAGGACTGTAACCATTGTCTGGGCTTTCAGTCCCTGTTCTGTGAGTTAAAATGTTTGGTGAAGTTCAAGATGGGCTAGGTTGGAAGTGGAGCACAGTATCCTGTCTTTTAGCTGGGCTGGGAGTGTAGTTCAGTGTCAGAGAACCAACTCCAAATACTTCAAGTGTCCTGCTCAATTCTCAAAACCATATAGAATAGGGAAATGAATAATCATAACTGTAACAAATAGTGGGGAACCAGACGCAATAATAAAGTAAAAACCAAGTATAACTGCAACATCCACATCCACAATATTAACAGCAGGATTGGCAGAGACAGAAATAACACAAAAACTGTAAGGTCAGACGGAGGCACGACTGAGACCACCAAGGCAGGCAAAGCCTAAGCAACACGCAGTGAGTTTATTGCCCTCTGGGTGCAGATGGGCCAAGGGCGAGAAGGCCCTTGGCTCTGAGAGGAGGGTGCTTGTAGTTGATATGGGGCAGTTTAGGTAGAGGACGGGGCACTAGTCAAGAGGGTGAAAACCTTTAGAGTCCCATGGGTGATGGGCCCGTGGCTGGCTGATGAACAGGGCGGTGGTGAGAGCAGCAGGGCAGCTGCTGGCTTCTTTTTATCTCTGTGCCCCTGGGGATGCGGGTAGCAGGGCTGCCTGGGCGGGGCCTGACTTGAGGGACCTGTCATCCCTGCCTGTTGTGTTATAAAGAAGAAAAAGAAAAGGATAGGGGGCGTAGTTTCTCCCGACTTCTTCCAGCATGACGGGATAGCATGGGCATCCTGCGAAGAGAGAGGAGAGGAGTCGGGGTGTGTGTGTGTGTGTGGGTGTGGGTGTGTGGCTCAGTCCCAGAGTGAGGCAGTGGAGGTGTCCGGAGTGTAATGACCTTCTGGCCCTTCTCAGGGGTCAGCGGGAGGCACTCATGGGACAGCAGTGTAGTGGGCAGTAAGGAGGAGTTGTCTGGATGTCATGGATCAGATCTGTTCCTGGATAAAATCTGTTAAGAATCTGATTATACAGGGTCTAAACAGTGGTAGAAAGAGGATTGGGACTAGGAGCTCTAACATGGGGAGAAGCCAGGACATCTTACCTTGGAAACAACTTCCTTAACCATTGATGGGACCATATTTTGCCTGTTTTCTCAGCCTGGTGGCTTGATGGGGGTAGGAGGGAGCTGAAGCTAAGCCAGCAGCGAATATGAGGGCCAGGGGTATGTGGAGGAGTAGGAAGAGGAGATGGCAGCGCATGAGTGAGTGGAGTGGTGTCTATGAGGGGGGTGAGGAGAGGCTGAGGAAGAGAAAAACGGTGAGTAGGTGTACTTTGTCTGAGGGGTGTGGGTGAGGACAGTTTCTCCGGCCACACTTGAGTGCCTCCAGGAGTCAGTCTGGGCTGGGGACTCCAGTGAGCCCCATCTGAATCTGGGGAGTCATTTTGGGGGTGGGGAGAGGAGACATTCTGCCCAGGGCAGAAAGGATTCCAGCAAATAAGCCTGAGGGGAGTGAGCAGCGGTCTTCGGTTGTTTGTGCCTAGTACAGTTTCAACAGGGGATGAGTTAACCGAAACCTTTTGTAAAGGCAATTGGGATCAGCAGGGGGGAGTGGCTGGGGTGCTATAGCAGGGCTTGGAGAAAGAGAAAGAAAAGGAAAGCTAACTGGGTCAGCTAACCAGTGCAGGGAAGAGGAAGGGAGGTGTTTAAGCTCTTTTTAAATTTATTTTTTATTATTATCAAACAGGAGTAGGGTGAGAAGGAAGGAAGACAATTTGGTGTCTTCTGGGGAGAAGTTACACAGAGTGCTCTGAAAACAGAGATGTCTTATTTAGTAAAAATAGGATTTGATGGTGGAAATATGAAGGTGAGACCATGTAAGATTTTAATGAAGTGAACAAAATGACAAGACACACAGAAGCCAGGCATTTACATGTCCTCCAGAATCTGGGTCAGTATGACGGAAATAGAGAAGAATGCGGAGCAGGGGGGATGACTTGTTGATGTCGAAGGGTTTTGTGAGCCTTGTAAAACCTGGAATCCAGAAGCGGAAATAGCCAATGACTTCCAAGAAGGAAAGGAGCTGTTGTGCCATGTTTGGGGTAAGGGTCGGGATCTGAGCAATTAAAAGTATGCGTTCAAGGGAAAGACACGGGAGGGGTGGAGGGGCAGGCGATGTTGAGTCTCAAATGCATGGGCTGAGGGAGGGAGAAGATGCGAGGTAGGAGGGAGGCGCAGCAGCAGGTGTGAGGAGTGTGATGATCTGGCGGAGAGGAGGGCCGGGAACAGTGAGAGCTTCGTCAAATATCTCGCCCGAGGAGTGGGGTGGACAGGTGGGAATGACTGGAAACAAATGAGTAAACATTTGGGTTTTTAACTGGCATAACAGTAGAGGGGTTTTCAGAGGCCTGGACACAGTGCCGTCAATCCTACAACAGCCATTAGGTTAACATTAGCTGTTCTGAGAATAGAGGGTGAAATGGATCACCCCTGGATTGACCAGAAATGAAACACTCTTACCTTCCACTGCAAGATTTACCTGGAGTTTGGCAGCTGCAGTGCTCTAGGGGGCCTCTGAGACCTCTGAGGCTCGTCCACTGAGTACAGACAGACTGCATTCTTTCTGTGGAGTTAGCACCGAAACACGGAGCTCTGGCTGCTTCCAGTTACAAACTACCTCAGGTGTCCTGTCCATTGACTTCTATGAATATCTTACAGTGCAAACTTCAGCTCCAACAGCAGAATCATTCTGAAAGTCAATTAGGTTTCTCACATAGTACTAACACTAGTATTCGTATTAGTATGAGTGAAACCTTCAGAATTCTCAAGGCCCTTTTTTGCAAGAGTTACACGGCACTTTCTAGGTCAAACTGCCATTCACAATAGAAGCCTTGTAGAGGTGCACTGCACAAATCTGTAAAGCAGATAGGCAGACATTCCAGTGAGTACAGAC
Organism: Fukomys damarensis; assembly: GCF_012274545.1. NCBI lineage: Eukaryota > Metazoa > Chordata > Mammalia > Rodentia > Bathyergidae > Fukomys > Fukomys damarensis. The sequence goes on along the minus strand of NW_022933053.1, from coordinate 2,526 downwards.
AGACTGCATCTCCTGTATGTACTTACCCGGAGCTCTGTGCTCCACACTCAGGTGGGAGGTAGGAGGCAACAGCACAGCGCGGTGAAAGAAATGAAGTCTAGTTGGGGAAACAAAGAAACATAAATTGACTTTGTGAGACGTTAGTGAAGTAGAGCTGCAGAGTACTGAGAACCGACCGAGGAGAAAGGACCTGGTGTGACAGTGAGGTCAGGAAACCCAGGACCACAGCTAGGTCCCCCCACCTAGGAGGGGACTTCGGGTGCAGCGAGGCCAGGACTCGGCAGCACACCTGGGTGTCTGTTGTAGGATGCGTGCGGCGTGTATTGTCTGTTGCATGTGCAGTGTATTGTGTGTGCTTCGTGGGCTGCGTATGCTGCGCGCGCACCCGTGAACGTGGTAAGGGTGTGGGCAGATCGTTGTCCGGTCTCTGCTGTCAGTGCTGCTTGCCAGGCCTGGTAGGGAGCGGGCCCGACCTGGGCCCGCATGGAGCCCGTACAGACCCGAACGAGGGGCCGCACCTGTCTGTTCCTGAGGTCCGCGACCTGCGGTGTTCCCAGCAGCAACTGCGTGGACTCGGCCGCGCTCACCGCTGAGGGCCGAGAGTGCACTGCAGGGCTCGCCGCGCGAATGCAGCTGCGCGGTATAATCGCAAGCGCCGGAGACACCCAGTCCACGGTTCCCCGTCCACTCTCCAGGTGGAACCAAGTTCGTCAGGGAGCCCTGGAGCGGGGAGGAGGCGCCCTTCCAGCCCAGCAGCCTCAGCCTGGGCGGGTGGCTGAGCGCCTGCCGTCCTCTGGTGGTCGATCAGGGAAGGTTGTGTATGCGCAATAACCAAAAGGACCAAAGAACCGCGAATTTAAAAGCTCGCCAGGCACGTTCCTGGCTCCACGCACTCTGTCATGAAGTAAAGCTGAACACCTAGCTGACTGCATTAACCCTCAGCGTCTAACGTTGTTTTCACACAAATCGTATAAGGGATGTTACTTGGGGGTGGTATACTGCATTCATGAAGTTTTTCCTTGTTTAATTCACCTCTCCGTTAGTTTCAAGTGTTGATTATAGGTTAACTATACTTCATACTAGGATCTATTTCTACTCGGATTTAATCATCCACATATTAACTATTCACACTCCCCCCATTAGCACATGGTAAGGGTGGCGGGAAGAGAAGAAGGAAGGGAGCAGGGAAGAAATGAAACCCACTGGAAGTCACTCGGCACCTGGTGAGGCTCTCTTTCCATACAGGCCTGGGACAACTGAAGTCACCGTTCACACTGGTGCTTACCACAGAACGAAGGAGAGATGTAGGAAGAGAGAAGCGGACTTTTGGAGACGGGGAAACGGGATCAGGGAGAGGGGAGAGGTAAGAGGTGGCATACAGGGCTCAGAAATGATCAAGATTTGTTCCATGCACGCACCGCTTCTCCCAAAGGAACATCACTGTTCTGTATCGCGACCATAACGAATAAGAATTACACACTCTACCACCCCATCTGACTCTTCCTTATTCATCAATGCACATGATGAAGTAGCAGCTACATGCTGACATGCACCCTATTGTAGATAGAAAATGGCTTTAAAAGATACAGTAGTCTTTCCCATGGAGACTAGGGATACATTTCTTAAGGAAATATCATTGAACTGAAAGATTTTGCACAGATTTGAAGCTAAAACACTGTCTTTGTGTATTATATCCACAACCCAGGCACATGAGTGCCCTCTTTCTCCACATTTGGGGTAGGACGTGGTCTCATGAAAATTGTAATTGGTTCCAAGGTGTCAGGTTGAAAACAACATCTTATATTTTAATTTATGCTTTATTTAATTATGTGCAAACAGGATGTTTCCCTGGGTAAACTGGCCAGTTGGACTTTTTTGTGTAACTGTGTGAATAGCTTGTTCCTATCTTTTCCTATTTCTCTATTAAGTTTTGGCACTTGTGATGTTTTCAGATAGTCTGTAAATTCATTTGCTTCTATAAAATCTGCCAAAAAATGTATATATGCTTCAGCAGTTCGCTGCACTGATAAATGTCTGGAAGCTAAGGGCCTCCACTTTACGCACTTCTTGTAATTGTAGAGGCCAAAAGTGACATTAATTTCATGATATCACAATAACTTTAGTATTAAATATTTTTACAGATTTTTGTCTGAAGTATATATTATTGGCAGACGATCTTTTAATTTAGCTTACAATATTTTTCAGCAATGGAAACAATGTATTATATTGTCAATTATATTATTTTTTTCTAACCAGGTTTTCTCTTACCCACAAAGATCTTCCTCACTAAAGGGAAGGAATGTTTTGCTCCAGCTTTCTTTGATCACTTTTATGATTTCTTTTAAAAGAAAATCTTACATTTAAGTATTTGAGCTAACTAAAATTTATGTTAGTATAGGGGAACCAATAGAGACATGGCTTCTTTATCTCCTGTCCTAAATTATTAGCCAGTTGACCTAACACTACATAGAGTGGCTCTATTGTTTTGGTTGAGTTGAAATGCTATGTTTGTCATGTGCCAAATTT
>NW_022933052.1:0-219 GCF_012274545.1 Fukomys damarensis | reverse complement strand
GACTTTCTATTTATTCTGTTACTAGGCTTTGCAAAGTTACTTTTCTCACACTAAGAAGAATTCCACATAGGTCTATAATTCAGCAGCCAAGGCAGATCACTCCTAGAAATGCCCCTGTATGTGGAATAATCTGAGTGTAGGTACAACGAAGCAGACGCTGTAGAGACTTTGTCCACAGGGAATATCAAAGAGGTTTGGTCTATTGGGGGACAGAATTAA
>NW_022933051.1:0-301 GCF_012274545.1 Fukomys damarensis | reverse complement strand
ACAGCACTGTAACTTGGGGTCTCTAAATTGATTTAGTCGAAGCCCTAGGTCATCACACTTCCCTAGGGCATGTGACTCTCCCCTGGCTTTCAATCTTGGCTTCATGATTGCACTGTGCCTCAGATGCCTGTGTATGGGTTTCCCTGAGCAACACAGGCCCAACTTCCGCGGATTCTTTCAGGGTGTGGACAAAGCCCTCAGGAATCCCCTAAAAATCATGGCTTCACTTGGGTGGAAACTATACCCAGAGCACACTCAGCACGGGCTTCTCAGGCTGTGGAATAAGGTGGGGTTTATTTTC
>NW_022933050.1:0-336 GCF_012274545.1 Fukomys damarensis | reverse complement strand
CCGGATTTCAAGGACCGCCTGCTGGGACCTTAGGAATCAGGTGGTGGCTTAGGGTTAGGGTTACGGTTGGTGAGTGTGACCCGAAAGGAATTCGCCTACAGGGTAGTTTGCCTTTGCGAGGGAAGGTGAGGGCAGCGCCTCTCACGAAGTTGGGATGTACTGGGAATTTCCATGGACCCGCACCTCGCACAGCAGTGCCAGTGGGGAGTGCAGGGCCAGCGAGTAGGGTGAGAGCTCGATGATGGGGAAGGGAGAGGCTCCCCATTCCATTCCCCGCGTCACGTTGTCTAAATTTCAGGGGGCGAGGGGCCCCTGTTCATGTGACCCTCAGTGTTC
>NW_022933049.1:0-369 GCF_012274545.1 Fukomys damarensis | reverse complement strand
AGCTTGGTAATTCAGAACAGAGAGGGTGGAGAGATGATAAGAGAACATAGAAATGCTTATTTTTGTTGCTCCCTCCCTTTCTCTCTCCTCTCCTCACCCCAAGAGTGTAAAAAACTGATGAAACCAAGAAAACAAAAACTTTAAAAATCCCCAGATGTTTAGTATTGAAATCCAGGAGAAAGACACAAGATAGGAAAGCTGTGGGCAAGCCAAGGACCTGCAGAGAAGCAGGGATCCTGGGGGTCAGAAAGGGCACGAGGCAGCTGTGAGTATGCAGCCCTGCTGAACAGAGGGGTCAGCAACCATGGGGAGAGCAGAAGAGATTTCAGAAAGTGTAGCTGTGTGTTAATTCATCAATAATTTTTTTTT
>NW_022933048.1:0-223 GCF_012274545.1 Fukomys damarensis | reverse complement strand
ATACACAGTGAGCTCAAGGCCAGCCTGAATTACAGAGTTTGACCCTGTCTTGAAACAAAAAAAAACCAGAAAGTCCTGCTATTGTTTTAACAGGCAACCAAAGCAAACATAATTTAATTTTTACCTCCTTCTTGTTCAGGGTGAAACAGATGACTTTGAGTTGTTGAAGAACCAGCTGTCAGATCCAGACATAAAGGTAATTTTTGTTTGACAGGTAACAAAG
>NW_022933047.1:0-228 GCF_012274545.1 Fukomys damarensis | reverse complement strand
CTGCAGACCCCCAAACACCTGATACAGGGAAGGCAGAGATCCCAGAGGTGTCAAGTACACGGCCAAACACCCATGTAAAAACCATGATGGAGGTTATGCGAGTGGAGAGGAAAGGTGAGAGAATCACAAGTCATTTTTGCCTTAGGGGCAGTTTAAAGTTTAGATGGATTCCTGAGATGATTCTATCCACTTAGCTAGGTCAGCTCGGGCCTCTTCGTCCTAAGGGCA
>NW_022933046.1:0-226 GCF_012274545.1 Fukomys damarensis | reverse complement strand
TTTTGCAAGCATTTTGTTGCCTTATCTTTCCCTATGTTTATTTTTTGTTTTGTTTTGTTTTGTTTTGTGCTGAGGTTTGGGGGTGTTAGTATTGGAAAGGTTTTGTTGCAAACATGGATATATCTCTAGTTAGTAATTATTTTTCAGTGAAATCCTCTGGACGTGGCTAACTATAGGCTTTTACCTCTGTTTCAAGATCCAACCACCTCTGTCAATTTGAAAGGGA
>NW_022933045.1:0-596 GCF_012274545.1 Fukomys damarensis | reverse complement strand
CATCTTTTCCATGTTCTTCCTTTTCACGTAGTTTTTCTTTTCCCTTTTTACCATTCCCCTACCCCTACCACTTCTGCTGCTCCTTTAGAACTTTTGTTCTTATAACACAGTATCAGTTGTACATTTTGATCCTTATTTCCACTTTGAGTTTTTCACACCGGAGAAATTATTCAGTATATACACATGCATTTCCTATTAATTTCACTTAGGAGTATGGTTTCAGTGTATATCCACTTAGCTACCAATGTCTCTAGCTTCACATTCTTTATGGCTGAGTAACACTCCATTTTATTAAAACAAAAACCAAAACAAAACAAAACAAAAAAAGTCTTCTAAATCCAGTCTCCAGTTAATGGGGAATTGGACTATTTCTAAATTTTAGCTACTACAAACGGTGCCGTTATTAGCATGCTTAAACATGTATCTCTGTGGTATGATTCTTTTAATTCTTTTGGAAAGATCCCAAGCAGAGGAATAGCTGGGTCAAATGGGACTTCCAATCCTGTTTTTCTGAGGTATCTCTACACTGATTACCACAGTGGTTGCACCAGTCTGCACTCCCACCAATAATGGAGAAGGGTTCCTTTCTCCCCACA
>NW_022933044.1:0-205 GCF_012274545.1 Fukomys damarensis | reverse complement strand
TTGGAGTCTCCTATATTTTGTTGTTCAATTTAGAAAAGAGGTCTTTGGATATTACCTTAAATAGAATATTGTGTAGGCCTGGTGAGTTTTCCTTTATTTAGCACACAAAAAAATGTCTTTAGGTTTTTTCGTACTAAGAACACTAAGGAAAATGCTTTATAATAATGAGAGTATATTTTTCCTAAAAGTATTCATGTCAAATTAA
>NW_022933043.1:0-246 GCF_012274545.1 Fukomys damarensis | reverse complement strand
TTCTCTCTCTGCTTCTGGGCCACCATGCTGGGAGCAGCTCTCCTCCACCAGACCTTCCCACCATGCTGCAGACGTCGTGAGGACTGAAACTTCAGAAACATGAGCCCAAATCAGCCTTTCCACGTGGGTGTGGGGGATTGTGTTCCAGCCCCCAGAAAAGTGACTGAGACAATATAATTCATCGTCAAGTGCACACTTTCTTTACATCTCTGGAATGTTCTACCTAGTTATGGAGGATTTGATTTA
>NW_022933042.1:0-256 GCF_012274545.1 Fukomys damarensis | reverse complement strand
CTAGAAGTCAGTGAAACCATCATGACCAAGAAAAGTTATTTGCTTACAAAGTTAGGTGGTTGCTTCTCCCAGAATTAGCGTTTTGATCTGAAAGCTATGAATATCTATGGCTCTGTTGGTCCACGGATCTCTCTGATTTTGCTCATACAGTTCAAGATGGTTTGTGCCAGAGCATGCCAGGGAAAACTGGTAATCCCTGGTTTAAATGACAGTGACTTTGAGACACTTGATGAAATATACTTCAACTGCATGCTAT
>NW_022933041.1:0-1478 GCF_012274545.1 Fukomys damarensis | reverse complement strand
AAAAAAAAAAAAAGTCATAGGGTGATTTGTGCTACAGGCACACAAATCAATGCTAGTGGAATATAGTTTAACTCCTGGCCACTTGCTGAATGAAGTTGGGAGGCACATTCCTCTTATAATTTCCATTTTGAAATGCAGAATTTTAAACTACAAAAGCCTGTGCACAGCTGGACAATTCTATGGAGCACTTGAAAGAAAGATGGTTCAGCTGTGAGAATTCATTAAGTGATTAATGTATCTCAGTTGTTGTGGCTAAAATTTAAAATATGTGTACCCAGGTGTGGTGGTCTATTCCTATAATCCCAGGATTCAGGAGGCTGCAGCAAATAGTAAGTTCAAGGCCAGCCTGAGCTATACATCTAGCAAGTCCTCCATTGTGGGGAAGAAAAAAAGCACCAAAATATTTCCAAATTATCTAAAATAGCTCTCGGAGGAAAAAGGCCTTTTATAACTGACACGGATCTCCCCTGTCACCACACTCCTCCTCACCCTCCCGGAAAGGCACTGTAACATCACAGGGAGAAGACGGACTCCACAGGGCAGCACTGGCTCCCCATTCACCCTGCAGCCCATGCTGCACAGAGTGCAGAGCACAGTGCTCAGGGCGGGCAGCTGTGCCTTGGGATCCACAGCACCTCCCTGAAACCCTGGACGAATCTCTCAGCGGATTCTGCCCCACGGAGCTCCCCATCCCCTAGGAGCACAGCAGTGCCTCACTGGGCCCACTGGAGGTGTCCAGCCTGTGACATGGAGTGCTTTCCACTATGTGGGTCTGACTGGGCGTGCTAACGAGCTGGCAAGTGTGACCAACTCCAAGGCCAACTGGGAACACAGCCTCCTGGAGCTCAGGAAAGCTGAGGCAGAAGGAGAAATAAATATAAGACGTGTGCATCATGTTACTGCTCATGCTGGCTTGGCCAGTGAGTCTATGCCTTGCCCTTCCCCCAGCTCTGCCTTCCTGACAAAGCACTGGGCTCTGACACCAGCCCTGGTGCACCAGAGAGATGGTCAAGGCTATAAGTTGGCCCAGTTTGGAGCTCCTGCCCTCACCAGGCTGCCAGGAAGGCTGGTGTTCAGTGTTAACCAGCAACAGGGACAGATGTGCAGGCCAGGCAGACAGAATGATGAGTGGCGTCTGTCTGCATGATGAGAAGGAGGTCATCCCTGCCTAGGCCCAGGGTAGAATGTTTTAGGGACATCGAGGAGCCACTTCAAAGGCCCTGAAGCTTGTGATGCTCAAGAACAGAAAACAAGGTCATTTACGAAAGCAGCCATTTCAGAGAAGTTCTAACTTGGTCAGCTTTGGAGGGAGAGCCCAGGGCTTTTAGAAATCTCATAGGTGACATTAATTAAATTATGTAAACTGCTTTGTGAGTCAGATAATCTGGGACCCAGAAAATTCCAGTAGCTTGTGTAACGCATCGCGTTACCTAACTCCCTGCTAGGACTGCACCACACGCTGATGAGGCCAGCGCCAA
>NW_022933040.1:0-1474 GCF_012274545.1 Fukomys damarensis | reverse complement strand
CCTTCTTAAAAATTAAAAAATATGGTAATGTAGATTCAGTTCTGAAACAGTAAATTGCTAATGTACACTTTAGTCACCAGAATGCATGTTCAGGTGTTGGGAGTGAGAAAAATAGAACAGTTTGCATTTCAAGTGAATCCACTTGAGGAGAAAAGTGTTCCACTCAGTGCAAGCATCGCCTGCTGCTCTCCAGGCAAATCCCCATGGAGTCACCATCCCATCCGTCTCCATGCCGCAATCCTACTCATCTTCTTCCTTATGCAGAGCATTTGAGTGAATTAGCACAGCTGTGTCTTTTCATCCTTAGCACAGGGAAAAAGCCAAAAACTCCCACAGTACAATTTTTTGAAGGTCAGTTGTTTAGTGTCTGAATTTTCATCGAGTGAAGTGAAAGAGTTTTAGCAGATGCAGCAGAAAGGTTTGGTAAGGGTCTCAGTGTCCTCAGGCTGAGTTGTCCTTCTGTGTCATCACCGTATTACTCAGTGTTACTTATCCCAGCCTTAGTGGAAAGTGCAAAGAGACAGCAGGGTCTTCTCGCAGGACCACTAGTGCGCTCCTCCAGGTTGGGCAGATCCAGCACCTGAGGTTCTTTTCTCTCAAAAGCACAGGCATCTGTTAAGGGGGAACACACTACATATGCCCTGGTGTTTATGGTGCCTATCTTTACATTTAGCTCAAAAGTATCCTAAAGATTTTCTGAACAGTTCATCAGTACACACGAGACTGCTAGTGTTTCACACAGCATGGGATATACAATAAACAGCATGGAAAGTGAGACAAAATTTGTACTTCTTCGTAGCAAGTGAAAACAAGAACAACAATACAAAGTCAAGTATACTTAGACAACACACAGCTTAGATTCCAGTTTTAAAAGCATACATTAAATATGAATTAAATTGTATTTAACCAATGGATTGATTTTTGCATTTTATTTAAGAAAACCCCTGAGTGGGGTGAGAATATCTGCTGCACATTCTTCTCAGAGCAGCACTGATCTCGCTGTTGCGTAGACAGTAGATGAGGGGGTTCACGAATGGGGGCACCATGGTGTAGAACATGGCAGTCAGCAGGTTCCTGAGGGAAGGTTTCTTTGCAGTGGGACCTAAGGCAGCCACCACCTGAGAGATGACAAATAAATGGAGAATGGCCAGCTGAGGGGTACAGGTGGATATGGCTTTGTTATGGACTTTCTTTGAATGGATCTTGAGCACAGTTGAAAATATATGAACATATGATATAAACATCAATAGAAAACATAAGAAGACAATGGAAACACCTATAGTAATGAGTACAAATTCATAAAACTGGACATCTAATGATGATATTCTCAGAATTTGAGGAACATCACAGAAATACTGCTGGATCACATTGGTCCTGGTGAAGGGAAGCCTGAACATAGAGCCTGTGTGGATTGCAGAAAAGACCAGACCAGAGGCCCAGGAGCCAGCTGTGGCCTGGGAGCACAGACTCGGGG
>NW_022933039.1:0-265 GCF_012274545.1 Fukomys damarensis | reverse complement strand
CAGGCTGCATCTGTTGGAATGAGAAGACACATAAACAAGTCTCAAAACCAAACTTCCAGATCACATAAGGCACCCTCAAAGGGGAATGAGAAGGAACAATCTAATACTAAACAACCTGGACTCCCTGAACTGGCAATGAAAGAGGATCTGGAAAAAGTGAAATCAGAAATCATTTCTCAGATAATAGGAGAGATTGTGCTCCTAGAGTAAGACATGATTAGTAAATCTAGAGGAGACATAGATTTTTTTTTAAATGTAAAGGAGT
>NW_022933038.1:0-222 GCF_012274545.1 Fukomys damarensis | reverse complement strand
ATGGTTGGGTTCAATGTTAACCCTATGGGGAAATTTGATTCAGCTCTCATCCCGACCAACTTATTATGACCAATTCCTGTATGCCAATGGTCACCCTTCCCCAGAATTCCTTGCGTTGGGGCATTGAATTTCAACTCTATTCCATTTTGAGGTTTTGCATAATTAGAACCTCTCTCATAGGTGGAAGTGAGGTGGCAGGAAAGGGTGCTGAAGGCCTATAAG
>NW_022933037.1:0-346 GCF_012274545.1 Fukomys damarensis | reverse complement strand
AAAAAAAAAAAGGAAAAAGAAACTCCAATGGCATTGTGTACACAAGAAACACATATAACCCCCGAAAGAATCGGATTAAAAGTCAAAGGATGGAATACAACACTCTACCCAAAGGTGTTATGGTTTATGTCTAAAATATCACCCCAAAGCCTCATGCACACTCCTAGGTGGGCTTTTGGGAGTCACTAGATCATGAGTGATACTGGATTACGGGTGTGTAATAACTGAATCAGTCCACTAATGGGTTTAGCAAAGTTCCGGGTGTGAATAATGGGAAGACCCACACTTAGGAATTGGTGGCACCATCCAATAAGCTAGTCTCCTGAATGGAACCACACGGGAAAGG
>NW_022933036.1:0-335 GCF_012274545.1 Fukomys damarensis | reverse complement strand
ATCCACCCCTCTCTGGTAAACATGACCACAGTTTCGAACTGCCAACTCATCGCCATTACGATAACTGAGCTCTCTCACAGCGCAGACACGCACTGTGCACTCTGACACTATGCCAGCCTCTGTGGACATTGAGATGATATCTGAGCCTTTCATCTTTGCCTCACTGACTATGATCCTACTCCTCCCAATACATATCCTCAATATCTATTTCCTCGCTCATAATTCCAGTCCTACCTACCTCATGGGGATATTGAGACACTATGACACATTTTACAGAAGAATGGCCTTGGCTCAATGGGTGGAATAAACAGAAGGAGCACAGCCTGCCTAGCTTG
>NW_022933035.1:0-431 GCF_012274545.1 Fukomys damarensis | reverse complement strand
CTGTAATATTTTTATGAGTGTACATTTCCATTGGATGGCACTTGGCAGCAGCATTCACTGTATGTTTTTTTTGGTACTGGGGATCAAATTTGGCATCTTTTACTTGCGAAGCAGGCCGCAGCACCACTGAGCTAAATCCCTGGCCCTCACAGCTTTTTATTTTTTTAATCACACTTCATAAAGACACTTACGAAAGAGAACTTCAAGAACTTCTTCAGAAAGTGGCAAGAAGGATGGGTTAGGTGTGTTCAGAGTGGGATGTGTATTTTGAGGGTGACAAGGATAATTAATAGCAGTGTATCTTTTACTATAATAAATATATAAAATTTAATCATGCACTGTATAGTTTGATCACTCTTCATAGATACCCTTCTCTTACCTCTCTGTGCTGCCAGTAGAATTTGCTCTAGAGTTAATAGATTTCTGTCCTC
>NW_022933034.1:0-233 GCF_012274545.1 Fukomys damarensis | reverse complement strand
ATATTTTTTTGTAGCTTTAAGGTCATCTCGGCCATGGTAGGCCTTGAATGCTGTGGCCAGAACATCTGCTTGAGGGGTTAAGGGCCCTCTGTCAAGCTTTTTTAGCTTAAGTCTAATGTCGGTGTAGTTCCGAGAAAAGAAATGTATCATAATTAATCTCTGGCCATCCGCAGATTCAGGGTCTAGTTTAGTATGTTGGCGGAGGCCATCCGTCAGCCTTTGTAAAAAGGTGG
>NW_022933033.1:0-695 GCF_012274545.1 Fukomys damarensis | reverse complement strand
GTCTTTTCATGGGGGATTTTATGGGCTGGCTGGAGGTGGTATGCAGCACTCCTGCTCATACAACGATGACTAATAGCAGCCATAAAACTGGGCTATTTAACTCTGTGTGTTCAGGAGCAAGGAATCAGGATTATGGGGAACACACATTTGTAATCACCTCAGTTTCTCATGAAGCTGGATGCACAGATCGTATCTCACTTAGAAGCATAAAACAGCACTGATGGACAAGCCAGGTTGTTACATGAAAGTTATGAGAGGACTTTTATTAGATCAGACTTTCTGAAAAGCTATGGTTATTCAGATACTGTGTACTATTGCCTGGAAGAGTTGGATGCACTTCCACATCTATAGTAGCATAATTTTAGATGTTCAATGAGAAATGAATAAGTCATGGAGTCTTCATCCTCAAAATGGAAAGAAACCCTGTCACATGCCAGAAGGCTAAACCTCAAGCACATCAAGCTACGTGAAATAAAACAGTCACAAAAACACATATATTGTATGATTTCACCTGTGTGAAGTACCTAGAATGATCAAAGCAGAAAGTATCATGGTGGTTGTCAGGACTGGGTGCAGGGAGAGGAGGAGTTTGAATGGATAATAGTCTCAGTTTTGCAACATAAGAACTGTCCGGAGACTGGTTACACAGCAGTGTAACTCTATGGAACTGCATACTTAAAATGGTTAAGATAGTT
>NW_022933032.1:4564-7283 GCF_012274545.1 Fukomys damarensis | reverse complement strand
ACCTTTGTCTGAGGAACAGCTTCTAAATTCTTCCCCCATATTGCAGGTTGTTGCTCAGCTCTGTTGGTGGTTTCTCCTGCAGTGCAGAAGCTTTTTAAACAGATGAGATTCCAGTTATTGATTCTTTGTGCTAGTTTCTGTGCTACTGAAGATTTGTTCATGAAGTCTTTTCCTATAACAATGTCTTCAACAGTTTTACCTAAGTTATCTTCCAGCAAGTTTAATGTTTCCATTGTATATGTAGATCATTAATCCAGTTGAATTTTAGTTTAATGCACAGTGCAAGTTAGGGATCTAGTTTTAATCTTTGTCAAGTTGAAATCCAATTTTTCCAGCAACATTTATTAAAGAGGCTATCTTTCCTCCAGTGAGGATGGTTGGCTCCTTTGTCGAAAATGAGATAGCTGAGTACGTCTGGAGTTGTTTCTACATCTTCTAATCTATTCCATGGATCATTGGATCTGTTTCTTTGCAGAACTGTGCTGTTTTTATCTCAGTAGCTTTGTAGTATAGTTTCAATTTGGGGATAGTGATACCCCCCGCCCTGTCTCTGTTGCCTAGAATGGCTCTTGCTATTCTAGGTCTCTTCTGGTTCCAAATGATTTTTTGGATTGCTTTTTCTAGTTCTATGAAATATACTGTTGGGATTTCAGTAGGGATTGCATTGAATCTGTATATCAGTTTTGGAAGTATGGCCATTTTCACTATACTGGGTCTTCCTACCCAGGAACAAGGAATGGTTTTTCATTTTCTTATATCCTCTTTAATATCTTTTTTTCAGAGTTTTGTAGTTCTCAATGTAGAGGTCTTTGTTTCCTTCATTAGATTGATTCCTAGATATTTCATTTTTTTGGATGCTATTGTGAAAGGGATTGTTTCCCTAATTTCACTCTCAGTGAGACTATTATTCGTGAACAAGAAGGCTATTGATTTTTTTTAATTTTATTGAGTTTATTGGTACATTTTAGGGATAAAGTACAGTTACATTCATTGTTGGGATCATGTACCTCTACATGGCAAGTCTTGATTGTCATTTTTCCCTTTACCTCTGCCCTCCCTTCACCCCCTTCCTCCCCTCCCCATCTACAAACACTTTATTTTCATCTTTTCATTCTCTCACATTTTTTCTTTTCCCTTTTTCTTTGTCCCCTATCCATCACACCTTGCCTACACCTCTAGCTACCTTCCTCCCATTTCTAAGTATCAGTAATCTTATTAGAATCTTATGCATTGCTGCAGATTATTCACACCAGGGAAACTATTTGGTATTGACACATATGTGACTTGTTTATTTCACTTAGGAGTATATCTTCAATATGTATCCATTTTCCTATGAATGAATCTATTTTCTCGCTCTTTATGGCTGAGTAATATTCCATTTAATAGAAAAACCACAACTTCTTTATCCAGTTTCCAACGGATGGGCAAATAGGCTGTTTCCAAGATTTAGCTATTACAAACTGTGCCGCTATAAACATGGGTGCACATACTTCTCTGTGATATGATTCTTTTAGCTCTCTTGGAAAGATACCCAGCAGAGGGATGGTTGGGTCAAATGGAACCTCCAGTCCAAGCTCTTTGAGGTATCTCCATATTGATTTCCATAGTGGTTGCACTAGTCTGCACTCCCACCAACAATGGAAAAGGGTTCCTTTCTGCCCACAACCCCGCCAACATTTGTTATTGTGTGATTTCTTGATAGCAGCCATTCTTTGTGGGGTGAGGTGGAATCTCAGTGTTGTTTTCATCTGCATCTCTCGAATGACCAGTGATGTGGAACATTTTTTCAAATATTTTCTTGCTGCTTTTACTTCTTTGTCTGAGAAATGTCTGTTCATTTCGGATGCTCATTTTTGAATCGGGTCTTTATATTTGGGGGGACTGATTGTTTTGAGTTCTTTATATATCCTTAATAGTCCTTTGTCTGAGGTACAGCTGGTAAAAATTTTTTCCCACATTGTAGATTGTCTCTTAGTTCTGCTGATGGTTTTTTTTGAAGTACAGAAGGTTTTTAGTAAGATGAGATCCCAGTTTTGATTCTGCTAGTTCCCGTGATACTGAGGATTTGTTCATAAAGTCTTTTCCTATACCAATGTCTTCCAGAGTTCTGCCTAACTTACTTTCCAGCAAGTTTAATGTTTCTGTTTTAATATTTAGATCTTTAATCCATTTGGATTTTAATTTAGTGCACGGCGAAAGATAAGGGTCTAATTTTAATCTGTGGCAGGTTGATATCCAGTTTTTCCAACACCATTTATTAAAGAGGCTATCTTTCCTCCACTGAGGATGGTCAGCTCCTTTGTCAAAGATGAGGTAGCTGAGTACATCTGCATTTGTTTTTGTGTCTTCCAGTCTGTTCCATTGATCCTCAGGCCTATTTCTTTGCCAGTACCATGCTGATTTTATCACAGTGGCTTTGTAGTATAGTTTCAAATTGGGAATTGTTACACCTGGTGCCATGTGACTGTTGCCTATAATGGCTTTTGCTATTCTAGGTCTCTTGTGGTTCCAAATGAATTTTTGGATTCTTTTTTCTAGTTCTGTGAAATATAGTGTTGGAACTTCAATTGGCATTGCATTGAATGTATATAACAGTTTTGGTAGTATGGCCATTTTCACTATGTTGATTCTTCCTACCGAGAAGCAGGTGATATCTTTCCATTTTTTAATATCCTCTTCGATTTCTTTTTTCAGAGTGCTGTAGTTTTCAGTGTAGAGA
>NW_022933032.1:2304-2657 GCF_012274545.1 Fukomys damarensis | reverse complement strand
GGCATTAACATTGATGGTTATAACTGATATATTTTGACTTATTCTTGTCATGTTGTTGTCCTTTTGTTGACTCTTTTTACTTTTTCTCCCATCTCCTTTTAGTTTCTTGCCTTACCTATTTGATTTAGTCTGATGGGTCTCATGTTATTGTGAATTTCATTGTCTTTTCTAGGATATTGTTTAGAATTCCTTGCAGTGCTGGTTTCTTGTTCATGAAATTTCTCAGATGCTCTTTGTTGTGGAAGTATTTAACTTCCCCATCTATTTTGAAAGAGAATTTTGCAGGATACCTCAGTCTAGGTTGGAGGTTCTTTTCTTTTAGGACTTGGAATACCTCACTCCAGGCTCTCCTT
>NW_022933032.1:0-1773 GCF_012274545.1 Fukomys damarensis | reverse complement strand
TTTTATGGATTCCATTTCTTTCCTCTGTTGGGCATTCATTGTTTCCATTTCTTTCTTATGCTGAGTCTTCATGGCTTCTATCATAGTCTTGAGCTCATCTATTTTTTTGTCAGTTTCTGCTCTAGAGTCTCGAATCATGACTTCCATTTTGCTCATCATCTCTCTGGTTAACTGGGAAATTATTTCTGATTTGAATTTTTCTAGAGCCTGATTGATCTGTTTTGTTACCTCCTGTGCTATGGGTCCAGGGAGTCCTGTTGGTTCACTATCAGACTTTTCATCCTCATTTGTCCTACTATTTGCCATTGGTGAACTGGAAATCTGTTTTTGTGTCTTGCTTAAGTGTTTTCTCATTTTTATTTTTATTGTTGGGTTGTCCTTCTTTAATTTCTGGGTATTACTTAAATCTTCCTAATATAGTTGTGTTTTAGCTTTTGAGTTTCTAATGACTCATAGGCATCCTCATTTTCATAATATCAGAGAAAACAACTCTTTAAATCAATCACAACTCTTTATCCCAATTGATACATTCAGCAGCCCAATAGGATCAGGCACAGCTTGCCAACTGACCACTTATGGTAGTCATTAATGTATCACCTTTAACTCATGTGAATTAAATTAATTTCAAGAAGCAGCCCATAGTATGTTTGCAGTGCATATGCTTTTCAATATAGCATCTTTACCATTTAGGATGGGGGTTTCGACTTAGAACGAGAGGACTAGATAAGTGAAAGAATTAGAGCAGGTTTGAATTGAATCCAGAGGTTGTAGAATTACCTTACTATCTTTACAAAGCTATTAACTTCAGGGTTGATAGAGAGAGGCAGGAATAAGGAGAGGAATATATCCCCTTAACAATAACAGGTGCTTGCCTTCCCTTGAAGGTACAGAGCCATGAGTGAGGTAAAATGACTGGAGCAAAGAACATAAAGAGAAACCCCTCCTAAAAAAAAATAATAAAAGAAAAAGTCTGTGTTATTCAGGAGCTGGAATAAAAAGGGAGATGAGGGACAATATGGTGGAGCAAGAGACTGAGTTGGAGAGAGAAGACAGAAAAAAGAAAGAAATTTTAGGGTGGAATGAGGAAAAAAGAAAAAAGGGAGAGAAAAAAAAGAATTTGAAGGTCCTCTTTCAGGCTGTCTCTGATCGCATATTATACCACATGCACAGCCATATGCGGAACCCAATCCCCTGATCTCAGCTAGCCAATGGCTGTTCCCCACGACTGAGACTGAACACAATCTACAAGGCCTAACTTTAGTTTCCTTACCATCAAGGTTGAATTCCACTCAGTTCTATTACAGGTTTCCCCTGCCCTTTCTTTAAAGATATTCAAAGTTGGGAGCTCAGAAAACTACCCTTCATGGGAACCTATGCCTCTGCAGAGTTGGTCTAAGGACTGGCCCAATCAGGAGCTTTGAGAACGGGGGCGGGAGTCGTGGGGGTGTTTCAAGGGCGCCCGTGCGGCTAACTTCCTTCCTGGGACTGTTGTCGCGCAGGCTGGGAGGTCGCTCACCCTCCGCCGGGTGATCTCAGGCAGGCAGGCAGCTAAAGAGACCCACTCTGGGGTCTTTGGGGCCTTTCTGGGTCTGTTGTCGTGCAGCAAGGCTATTGATTTTTAGTGTTGACCTTTTATCCAACTACTTTACTGAATCTGTCAATTAAGTCTAGAAGTTTTTTGGCAGAAATTTTGGGTCTTTTGTGTAGGGCATCATATCATCAGAAGCAGCAAATAACGACAGTTTAACGTGTTCCTTTCCTATTTTTCACTGC
>NW_022933031.1:0-237 GCF_012274545.1 Fukomys damarensis | reverse complement strand
CAGGAGCCGGGAGGCTGGCTGGCTGAGGCGGCCTGTGGGAGGACAGCAGAGAAGCCTGCGGAGGGCACCAGCCGGGCTGAGGGTGCTGCTGCCCCACGGGGACTGTCACCTCCTGCGCACAGCTGTCCCCCGGCTCTGCTCCCTCCTGGCTGGGCCCTCCTGCCCCATCGTTCGAGCTTTTGTTTATTCACCTCTGCTGGGGAAGCCTGTACTGCAGGAGCTTTTAAGTACAGATAT
>NW_022933030.1:0-202 GCF_012274545.1 Fukomys damarensis | reverse complement strand
TATAAGACTGGGGATTACTTTACATTGCAGAAATGTATGCAATTGTAAATTGTCAGTTTTTAGCAAAAATTAAAAACAAAAAGATGCCAAGGTACTTGCCACACTTCAAATGGCTCCTGCAATCACCCTTTGTGGGAGGCGATTTAAATGAAAAAGTTCCCTTTGACGCACACACAGAACTTTAATTTTTTGAGGGGAGTAC
>NW_022933029.1:0-200 GCF_012274545.1 Fukomys damarensis | reverse complement strand
AATAGGAAGAAAAGGTCTTCAGGTGTAGGGATAGTGGGAAGTGTAGGGCAGAGAACACGTGGGAAAGGAAAGAAAACAGAAGAAAATGAGAAAATGGAAATAAAATGTTTGGAAATGGGGAGGGGAGTAGGGACTGAAGGGAGGGAAGGGACAAGGGGAACGATGAGGAACAAGACCTGATATGGAAAGGTACAAGATCC
>NW_022933028.1:0-208 GCF_012274545.1 Fukomys damarensis | reverse complement strand
TCTAGACTAATGAAGACAGTGTGGGGTAGGCCACCCACCCAACCTACTTAGGAACGATGCAGCGCCAGGGGCCCTAAATTTTTGTTTAATATCCAGGACACCAAGAGCAAGAGGACAGAGATCTGTGATTACTTTGAAGGCTCTACTCATATCCCAGATACAGCTTCTGAGCTGTGTGGACAGGAGAGTGGATGGAGATAGATGGGCC
>NW_022933027.1:0-215 GCF_012274545.1 Fukomys damarensis | reverse complement strand
GCCATTTAAAGTGCAATTTTCTCCGGGAAACAGCTTCTCTCACCGATTAGCCGTTTAAAGCGATAGCGGTGAGTTTCATGAATGTGAAGTACTTCACTGGGAAAGGTGCTGCAACTCTGTGAGTTTACTAGTGAAGTCCACTTCTTCTGGGTAGTACAACTGTAGTCCTTTCTGTTTGTAGGTCTCTGCCTGGCAGAGATTGAAACTCTGTTGTG
>NW_022933026.1:0-277 GCF_012274545.1 Fukomys damarensis | reverse complement strand
TGTTTAAACATTCTTATATCTCCTACAGCTTCAACAACCCTCCTTTTCTGTTCATTTTTTTTTTGAAATCTACTTCTAAGATAATTGGTAGTTCATGCTATTGATCTTAAACTTTTAAGTTAGTAATTTTTCAAATTAGGGACATTTACACATTTCATCATGGCCTGATACAGTCAGTTTCACTTTAGATAAGCCAAATTGATGCTATGAAATGTATTGAATATATAGAAAGAATATAATATCTGACACTATAACAAGTTGAAGTTAGAATGTCTCT
>NW_022933025.1:0-321 GCF_012274545.1 Fukomys damarensis | reverse complement strand
GGAAATTCTGGACCAGAAAAAAAAAGTACAGTAAATGAAATTAGAATTTACTTTAGAGATTCCGTAGTGGATTGAGCAAAAACATGAAGACAAATCAGTAGACATTGTAGAGTCTGAAAAACAGAGAGGAAAAAAAGAACAAAAAAACATAGGCTCTTATCACTGGATAGAGAAAAAAGCACTTAAGTGTATTCCATCTCCTTTTGTACAAAATAAATACTGAGCAAACTAGAAATAAAAAGGAATTTCCTCTGACACGAGGCATTTGAGATTGACTATAAACAATGGCTTCTTGATATGGGCTTCTTGTGGGAAGGATGG
>NW_022933024.1:0-306 GCF_012274545.1 Fukomys damarensis | reverse complement strand
AGCCATAAACATTTGCTCTTATTTGTTGTCCTAATGCAATAGTTTTGGTTAAAATTGTGTGATATTGACATAAGGTTGCAACTCGTTCTAATACACGGCCAGTTGTCTGAACGCTAGTGGTGTAAGTCCTTGTTATGGGTATACGTTTGCTCCATACAGTGAGTACATTTCTCCGGGGAATCAGCACGTACCCGTAGTGCCTCATGGTCACTTCCCTTCCAGCCTCTCCCATCATCACAGCCCCTTCACGTCTCCACAGAGTCTCATTTCCTGTCATGTATCTGTCGTGTGTGGGAAACGCATGCG
>NW_022933023.1:0-224 GCF_012274545.1 Fukomys damarensis | reverse complement strand
CTCCTTCTGAGTGTCTTGCTCAGCTCTTTGTTCAAGTTACCAAAAACCTGAAAATGACTCCTCCGAGGCCCTCCAGTGGGTAACAGCAATACCACCAAAAAGAAGAAGAAAGGGGGAAACAGGACGGAAAGAAGAACAACTACTACTGCTACTCAAAATAGTGGTGGAATGCATGGCCCCCAGGAGGAAATGGATTCCTCAGCTTCTTCATGTGGCCATGGAGA
>NW_022933022.1:0-438 GCF_012274545.1 Fukomys damarensis | reverse complement strand
GAAGGTTTCAAGTGAAGCCAGAGGACACAGGATGATCATGCAAACTCTAGGAAACTGTTGAAGCGAGAGGGAAAGATAGAGTGCAAGAACAAAGACAAAAATAGAATAATTTAACAGTAATAGGAAAGCTATAGATTACACTCACTTTCCTTTGAAAGTAATGACACTTGAGTAAAGGATAAAGAGAAAAAAAAAAAAAGAAGGAAGAAATCCAAATTAGGGCCAGCACAGGAACAAAAAGGAAGATGAAGTATAACATGGGGTAGCAAGAGACTGAGTGGGAAAAGTAAGAGAGAAAAAGGAATAATTTTTATAATGAGAAAATATAAAAATTTAAAAACAAAAATTAAAAATTAAAAATATGAGGAAAAGAAAGAAATAAAAATATTTAAAGAGCTTCTTTCAGGGTATATCTCTGCTGTCACAATAGACAATGTG
>NW_022933021.1:0-921 GCF_012274545.1 Fukomys damarensis | reverse complement strand
CCAGACCCCACCTCCCACGCAGAGCTGTCGCTGCATGGACCCCCCACCCTGCCTCACCCCTGCTTCAGCCCCATGACCCCCAGGGACCCGTGTCCCCTGTTCTGCCGCCCCCTCTCACAGCCCATCAGGCGCCCCTCACCGTCCCGAGGCCTGGAGAGCTCCCCATTGTGACCAGGTCCTGAGGGCTCAGTGGTCGGAGCCACCCTTGAGCAGTGCCTGGCCGCCCATGGAGGGGTCCCCGCCCCACCCACGGGGTGCTCTGTACTGGACAAGACATAGCAGAGAAAGCAGCCAGGGACTGGGACCCCGGGGCAGAAAGGCACTGTCTGCCAAATGCCGTAGGCCACGCCTCCATCCATAGGCCAGCACCAGGGACCCCAATTCTGTCTTCGGGTGGGGCAGGCAGGGGAGGGCAGCACCCAGAGACCTTGCATCTCACTCAGTGTGCTGAACCTTCAATTGCCTTCTCCTTTGTTGAGTTACTTTTTAAACTTTTATTTATTTTGGCAGTACTGGGGATTGAACCCAAGGCCTGCCTTTGCACTAAGCTACATTCCCAGCCCTTTTCTTAATTTTTATTTAGAGACAGGATCTTGCTAATTTACTAAGTTGGCCGGGCTGGGTTCAAACTTGTGACCCTCCTGCCTCAGCCTCCCACAGTGCTGGGATTCCAGGTGTGCGCCACCACATAAAGCTATCGAGTTACCGATCACCCTTCGGCCTCTACAATGTCTGCTCCACGCAGGCAAGTAGTTTGGGTCCTGGGTCAAGTACACAATTAATGTTTGTTGTGTCGCGAGCCGCGACGGGATCCCGCCAGCAGGTCCTAAACCTGAAAGGACGAGGACAGAGAGACAGGAGGCACCTTCCTTCTCACGTTCCTTGCTTGCTTTATTACAGAACCTCTTCCTTTTATACTCT
>NW_022933020.1:0-203 GCF_012274545.1 Fukomys damarensis | reverse complement strand
CTTCACATTCATGAAACTGACCGCTTTCGCTTTAAACGGCTAAGTGGGGAGAGAAGCTGTTTCTCGGGGAAAACCGCACTTTAAACCGCAGCAGTCCTCGGCAAAGTGCGTTTGTGCTCTAACGTCAAACTGAACCTCTGCCCAAGTATATTGAGTTCTGGAGGCTTGTGTGCACTCAGAGCTGCTAGGCACTCCCTTAGGCC
>NW_022933019.1:0-266 GCF_012274545.1 Fukomys damarensis | reverse complement strand
AAAACCTGAGAAATCAGGAAAGTCCCAAGGCTCTAGCTGATTTCAAAGCTTTTTAATTTTTTTATTGAGCCTATTGGTACATTTTAGGTACACAGTACAGTTCCATTCATCATGGGATCCTGTACCTTTACAGGACGGGTCTTGGTTCTCATTTTTCCCCTTACCCCTGACCTCCCTTCCCCCCTCTTTCCCTTCTCTATTTACAAACATTTTATTTCCATTTTTCATTTTCTCCTACTTTTTTCTCTACCCTTATTGATTTTCCG
>NW_022933018.1:0-296 GCF_012274545.1 Fukomys damarensis | reverse complement strand
AGCGGGAGAGAAATGCAAATGGTAAAGCAGAGACAGCTTGGGCTACTTAGAGGCTCAGAGCGAGGCAAAGGCTCAGAGCCCTGTAAAGTTAGGTGAAATACTTGCCTTGTATAAGTACACACTGAACTAGCCGGTCATGGGAAACACTGCCGATAGAAAGGAGATGTTAAAAATAACAGTAATTCACTTTTTATGTAACTTGCTTAAAATTTTCCCAGATATTGTGATGGACACAAGGTATATGCCAAATAATAAATGTCACAGTAATTGTTATATTTTTTAAATTTCGAAAATAA
>NW_022933017.1:0-355 GCF_012274545.1 Fukomys damarensis | reverse complement strand
TTTCCTTGGTCCTGTGGGCTGTTCCAGCAAGCACCAAACCAGAGGAGAAGATGGTAGGGACCCTTAACTTGTAGCTAGTGGGGGGCCAGAGACACAGGTGACACATGGCCTTCCATGGATGTGTGCAGCAGGCATGGTCACGTGGGATGGAGGCCTTTGCCTGTGGGTTTGATTATACCTACTGAAGGTGTCGGAATGGAATGAAGATATAGGGCACCTAGTTAGTGTCTGGCACAAATTGGAAAAGTGCTTAGTGCAGGGAAAACTCAATGCAGGAGTGACTTTCTGAGATGCTTTCAAAACCGTGCTGTCAAATGCTGCTGCTGAGCGATAGCCAATGAAAAGGGAGGCTCAA
>NW_022933016.1:0-211 GCF_012274545.1 Fukomys damarensis | reverse complement strand
AAGCTTTATGATAATGCAGATATTAAGATGCATTACTGCTATATGTGAATCAATCCAATAGATGTAGTTATGTTATATGATGGTAAAATAGTCACCACAGTAATAAGAGCTCCAGAAAGACGCAAAGCTGTAGTGCTTAGAAAGAAATGATATTTTTTATCTTCTCCTTTTCAAGAAATCTAGGTAATCAGTCATGACTCTAGCAAACTAT
>NW_022933015.1:0-221 GCF_012274545.1 Fukomys damarensis | reverse complement strand
TTGACAAGACATTCACACATAAGCATCCACTGTGTTCTTTACCCATAAAATGGAACATAAAGTCGACTATTCCAAAGCATTGCTTTCCTGCTGGCACAGTATTTCTTTGAATATTGAAAAATACTGTGAAAGTTTTGGTAAATATGCTGGCCAACCAGGGCTCTAACATAATGAATCCTGCAAACTCTACTAAGGGTTTGATAAGAAAAGATTCCACTGTA
>NW_022933014.1:0-256 GCF_012274545.1 Fukomys damarensis | reverse complement strand
TCGTGAATGTGAAGTTCTCCACAGAGAAAGGTGCTGCAACTCTGTGAGTTTACCAGTGAAGTCGACCTCGTATGTGGATTACAACTGTATTCCTTTTTGTTTGTAGGTCTCTGCCTGCAGAGATTGAAACACTGCTGTGAGGCACATTTAGCAGAGAAGCCCTTCAGGCCAAAGAGTTTGCCTAGCAGCTCTAAGTGCACACAAGCCTCAGGAACTCTGTATACTTGGGGATAGGTTCAGTTTGACGTTAGAACAC
>NW_022933013.1:0-259 GCF_012274545.1 Fukomys damarensis | reverse complement strand
CTTTTAGCAGGGAAGCCCTTCAGGCCTAAGGGAGTATCTAGCAGCTCTGAGTGCAGACAAGCCATCAGAAGTCTGTATACTTGCGGATACGTTCAGTTTAATTTAGAACACAAACGCACTTTGCGGAAGACTTCTGCCGTTTAAAGTGCTGATTTCCCCGGTAAACAGCTTCTATCGCCGCATAGCTGTTTAAAGCGAAAGCTGTCAGTTTCATGAATGTGACGTACTCCACAGAGAAAGGTGCTGCAAATCTGTGAGT
>NW_022933012.1:0-230 GCF_012274545.1 Fukomys damarensis | reverse complement strand
CCCAGGCTCACGTGCAGATGGGTCCACCCAGAAAGCTACCAGCAGCCTAATCACTCGGGGAACGCCACACGGTGCAGGGCACCACATCTGCCCGAAGACTCCGAGAGCCCAGCTTCGAATTAAACGATACAAGGTGCTTTGCATTGTGAAAGTGTTTACTCTTGTTGAACTGCAATTTCCCAAACTTATTTGCACAGAAAACACTCATTTTGTGATTCTCCATTAACATC
>NW_022933011.1:0-228 GCF_012274545.1 Fukomys damarensis | reverse complement strand
TCTTCAGAATGATGATTAATTTTCTACTGAAAATTGCAGAGCTCACATTCTTTGTACATAATTATTCAATCATCAACAGTAAAAGCCTCCTGAGGAATAAGTTCTGATACAAGACTCTCTCCAAAACTGCACCATATTATCATCACAGAAAAGCTGCCTTTTCTATCTATTCGGCCTCCTTAATTCATCACCTTTTTAAGCAATGGAACACACTAGCTTACTGGTCTC
>NW_022933010.1:0-336 GCF_012274545.1 Fukomys damarensis | reverse complement strand
TGAAATCTGAAATGCTCCAACATACGCACCTTTTTGAGCATGAATATGACCCCACGAGTAGAAAATTCCACACCCGACCTCACGGGACAAGTCACAGTCAAAATGCAGGCACAGTAAAAATACTGCATAAAAATACCTTCAGGCTACATGCATAGCTATGACATGTAAATCAAGTTTATGCTTGGACTTCAGTCTCATTCCAAGGATATGAGAACAAATCCTAGAGATCTGTACTGTAGTTGTCATAAAAGGACAATCAAATGGCAGGATGAACTTTTCAATCATCAATTTTTTTCAAAATACAACTGTATAATTAACAGGTTATATGAAAAATTA
>NW_022933009.1:0-1287 GCF_012274545.1 Fukomys damarensis | reverse complement strand
TCATCAGTCTTAGTCTTTTGAGTACCAGGCTGTATCACCAGGGCAGCTAACTGAACACGTAATTATTTCTAAATGAAAAGGTAGCTCTCCAGTTCCTGATTTCATAATGATCACAAGATCATTGTCAGTAGTATTGCCTGGTTTTATAGGTTTACCCCTTCATTTTTCCTTTCTTTCCAAAAGTATAGAAACTCCTTTATGTACCTTCCACTATCTTAGTGGAGTCTGGTTGTGCATACAACAGAGGAAAAACTGTCCTGTCCCTGTAGGAGTTAAATTCTAACAGGGCAGCAGTCCCCGGCTACTTCTTAGGTTTAGTCTAGGAGGGTTCCCTCCTGTGTACTGACCCTCCACGCACACACCCGTACTACAGCACAGGCCCTGTTAAAGGCTTGTCTCTTTTTATTAAAACAAATTCTAGTAAGGGATACCTGTGTAAATCCATAGACAGACACACACACACACATAGTAAGGAGATAGAAAAGCAAGGAAGGGGGTGAAATATTGTGGGAGGAGTTGCTGAAATTCTCACAAGGTGACAAGGGAAGGCCTCACTGAGATGGTATTACTGGTGTAAACCTCTAAAGAATAGAGTCTGGAGTAGGGACTCAGAATATTTTAAAACTATTCTGCACCTAGAGTGTATGGGGTTCATTTGGGGGAAATGCTGCATCTTAATTTTCACTAATTCTAACTAATACTTAGCATGTCTTCCAATCAGGAATAGAAATGAACAATTGCAGTAGTGTTGGGAAATACTGTTACACAGGTATTTCCCTATTGTATTACAGTTGTTACAAATATCTGACTACATGCCAGTCAGCATTTATAAGTTACGGTAGTTAGTATCCTCACTGTAAACAAATAATTAATATTCAATACTTAAAGCACCTACCTGCATTATTATTTTAAAAACATGTGTGTTGATAATTATATTTCAAAATATGGGATCTCCTCTTTTGCCTATGTTTAATGGATTTTAAAACATTCTGAGAAAGAGGATAAGGCAGGTAAGGCTTCACCGATTGCCAAAACGGAGGATGTTGAATTTAATCCCTGAGGGGTTTCGTCTGCTTCCTCAGGCAGTGTACTCTTTGTTTGTTTCCCTGTCTTAGAGATCTCTCAAAAACATCCTGAACAGATGAGCAGGGTTTTCTAGATAATTCTTTACAGTTCTGATTGTGAAAGATCCTTTTTTTTTTTGCTTCCTTTTTAATGCAGGCCACATACTACTAAAATACTTGTAGAATAGTGTAACTAGTCAAACAGATTTGGCTTCCTAAAAAA
>NW_022933008.1:0-5566 GCF_012274545.1 Fukomys damarensis | reverse complement strand
GGGGGGGGTCGAATGTGTGTTTCCCGGGACCTGCCCATGGTGGCCTCAACATAATGGGTAGCGACCAGCCAGCGAGGAGGGTTAGGGCTCTATTTAGTGCACGGAATAGGCCCCTCATTTTCCTCCCTGAGTAGTGTCATGAGTGTTGGATGGTGAGTGTTGGTGTGAATTGGATGTTCAGTGGGAGGAAAGAGGTAGGAGTAGAAGTCCCTCCTCTCGGGTCAGGGTTCCTGTTAGTGTTGGGGATAGGATTCCGGTGAGTGATAGGGTGGCAGTTTCTCTCCCTGGCTATTGGGGTGTGGGTTTCCTAGTGAGTAGCAGCATGAGATTTTGCCTTAGGCTTAGCCACAGTGCCGGATTTCAATGACCACCTTCTGGGGAGTTAGGAATCAGGTGGTGGCTTAGGGTTCGGGTTAGGGTTGGTGAGCGTGATCCAGAAGGAATTCGCCTACCGGGTAGTTTGCGTGTCAGCGGGAAGGTGAGGGCAGTGTCTTTGATGAAGGTGGGTTGAACTGTGTATTTCCCAGGACCTGAGCATTGCACCGTAGTTGAAATGGATAGAGCGTGGCCAGCGAGTAGGGTTAGAGCTCGATGAAGGGGACGGGACAGGCTCCCCATTCCACTCCCCGCGTCGCATCGTCTACATTTCAGGGGGCGGGGGGCCCCCGTTCATGTGACCTTCAGTGTTCGGAATGGCGTAGGAAAGTCAGTCCCTCCCCCTGGGTTCAGGCTGAGGGTGAGGGTTAGGATGAGGGTTCTGGTGAGTGACAGCCTCGCAGTTTCTGCACCTGGGTATCGGTGTGCAGCTTTCCTAGTGAGTATCAGCATGAGATTTCACCTTAGGCTCAGCCACAGTGGAGGATGTCGAGGACTGCCCTCTGGGCAGGTAGGAATCAGGTGGTGGGTTAGGGTTAGGGTTAGCACAGGCGAGCACGACACGGACGGAATTCACACAGCAGAGAATTTGGGCGTGAGAGGTAAAGTGAGGGCAGTGACTTTTGTGAAGCTTGGATGTGCCGTGGTTTTCCCTCGGACCGGAGGCTTGCCGCCTTGACAGAATCGGGAACGAGGGGCCATCGCCTAGCGTTAGAGCTACATTTAGAGGCTGGAACGGATTCCCCGTTGGACTCCCCGCGTAGTGGAGTGTGTGACGGAGGGTAAAGCTTCGTGTTCACTGGACCCTGAGTTTTATGAAGAATGTAGGAATGTAAGTCCCTCCTTGAGGCTCAGGGATAGGGTTAGGGTTAGGCGGAGGATTCCGGAGAAGGATAGCTTTGGGATTTCGCTGCCTGGGTGTCGGGCTGTGGGTTTCCTAGTTAGTGTCAGCATGAGATGGCACCTGAGGCTTAAGCACAGGGGAGGATTTCAAGTGCCGCCCCACGGCAACCAAGGAATCAGGCTGTGGGCTAGGGTTAGGGTTAGGATTGATAAGCATGACCTGGAGGGAATTCACCTTCCAGGTAGTTTGCCTGTGCGAGCGAAGATGAGGGCAGCGCCTTTCTTGAAGGTGGGGTCGAATGTTTGTTTCCCGGGACCTGCCCATGGAGGCCTCGCTATAGTAGGCAACGACTGGCCCGCGAGGAGGCTTAGCGCTCGATTTCGGGGATGGAATAGGCCCCCCATTTTCCTCCCTGAGTAGTGTCCTGAGCGCTGGATGGTGGGTGTCGGGGTTAGTTGGACGTCCAGGCTGAGGAACGAGGTCGGAATAGAAGTCCCTGCTCTCAGGTCAGGGCTCCTGTTAGCGCTGGGGATAGACAGGATTCCGGTGGGTGATAGGCTGGCAGTTTCTCTCCCTGGCTATTGGCGTGTGGCTTCCCTAGTTTGTAGCGGCATGAGATTGCGTCTTAGGCTCAGCCACAGGGCCGGATTTCAAGGACCGCCTTCTGGGAGCTTAGGAATCAGGTGGTGGGTTTCAGTTAGGCTTAGGGTTGGTGAGCGTGTTCCAGAAGGCATTCACCTACCGGGTAGTGTGCATGTCAGCGGGAAGGTGAGGGCAGTGTCTTTCACGAAGGTGGGATGCACTGGGCATTCCCATGGACCTCCACATCTTACTGCCGTTCTAGTGGGTAGTGCCGGGCCAGCGAGTAGGGTGAGAGCTCCATGAAGGGGACGGGACAGGCTCCCCATTCCACTCCCCGCGTCGCGTCGTCTACATTTCAGGGGGCGGGGGACCCCCGTTCATGTGACCTTCAGTGTTCGGAATGGCGTAGGAAGGTCGCGCGTCGCACCGCGGTGCCAGTGGGTAGTGCCGGGCCAGCGAGTAGGGTGAGAGCTCGATGATGGGGATGGGACAGGCTCCCCATTCCATTCCCCGCGTCCCGTCGTCTACGTTTCAGGGGGCGGGTGCCCCTGTTCATGTGACCTTCAGTGTTCGGAATGACGTAGGAAGGTAAGTCCCTCCCCCTGGGGTCAGGCTGAAGGTGAGGGTTAGGATGAGGATTCCGGTGAGTGACAGCCTCCCAATTTCTGCACCTTGTTATTGGTGTGCGGCTTTCCTATTTCGTGTCAGCATGAGATTTCACCTTAGGCTCATCCACATTGGAGGATGTCGAGGACCACCCTCTGGGAATGTAAGAATCATGTGTTGGGTTAGGGTTAGGGTTAGGACAGTTGAACATCACACGGAAGGAATTCACACAGCAGACAATTTGGGCGTGAGAGCTAAGGTGAGTGCAGTGACTTTTGTGAAGCTTGGATGTAGTGTGATTTACCCTCGGACCTGAACATTGACACCTTGATACAATAGGTAGTGATTGAGTGAATTTCTCTAACTGACTATTGGTGTCTGGGTTTCGTAGTGAATATCAACATGAAATTGCCCCTTAGTGATAGCCAAAGTGCCCCATTTCAATTACCGTCCTGGGTGTCCTTCCCAATTCTGTTCTGGGTTACGGTTAGAGTTTGGGTTCGTGAGCCTGATATGCAATGGATTCACGTAGCACATAATTTACAAAAGAAAGCTGATTTCATTGACTTTTTTTTATTGGGATGTTCTGTGGTTTTCCATGCACTTGCAAATTGAGGTCTATCTATAATGGATACTGATCGGCTAGTGAATAGATTTTGAGCTAGATTTTAGGGACGGAGGAAACTCCCCAATTCACTCTCTGTGTAGTGTATTTCAGCTTATTGTTTTTTTGATAATTTGAACTTCAATGTTTAGAATGATGTAGGAATATAAATACCTTCTCTTCTGTGTGCCATTGTTTTAAGTTATAGATTTTGAATTATTGTGCGTTATCGCCACATAATTTGTCCAACTGTGTATTGGGGTGTGGGTTTCTTAGTTAGTATCATCATAAGATTGCACCTTATGTTTAGCCAATGTGCAGGAATTTATGTAACCCCTCATGGGAACTTAGGCTTCCCGTTCTGAGTAGGGTCAGTGTTTGGATTTGTGAGCGTGATATGGAAGGCATTCACGGACCAGGTAATTTGAGTGTGAGAAAAAACGTGAGGGCAGTGAGGTTTCTGAAGAAGGGATGAGCTGTAGGTTTCCAAGGACTTGAAGAAGGTTTCCTATATATAATGGCTCTCTTTGGCTGGCGAGTAGGGCTGGACCTAGATATATGGGATGGAACAGGCTCCCCATTTCACTCTCTGTGTATTGTAGTGTTTGTTTCAGAGTGAGAGTTGCTTTAATGTGGTGTTCAGTGTTAGGAATGATGTAGGAATGACTATAAGTATGTCCTCTGGGGTCAAGGTTAGCTTTAGGGTTAGGGTTAGGATTAGGTTGAGTGATAGCCACGGAATTTTTCTACCTGGGTATTGTGTTGTGGGGTTAATAGTATCAGCATGAGATTGCACCTTAGGGTGAGCCACAGTGCAGGATTTCAAATACCACCCTATGGAAACATTGGAATTAGGTTGTGAGTTAGGGCTAGGATTAGGATTGTTGAACGTGATATAGATGGAACTCACATAGCAGATAATTTGCATGTGCGAGAAAAGTTGAGGGTAGTGAATTTTTTGATTTTGGCATGTGCTGTGGTTTTTCCAAGGACCTGAGCAATGCAGCCTTTATATAATGGGTAGTGAATGGCTAGTGAGTAGCGTTAGAGCTCGATTTAGTTGACGGAATAGATTCCCCATTCCACTTCCTGTGTAGTGTAGTGAGTGTTTGGTGGTGAGGGTTGGTGTTAATTTGACATTCAGTGTTAAGAGTGATGTAAGAAAATAAGTACCTCCTCTGGGGTCAGGGTTAGGATGAGGGTTAGGGTTAGGATTAGGGTGGGTGATAGCCACGAAATTTCTCTGTCTGGGTAGGGGTTTTGGTTTTCATACTTAGTATCAGCATGAGATTGTGTCTTGTGTTTAGCCACAGTGCACGATTTGAAGTATTGTCCTACGGGAATTTAGGAATCCAGTTGTGTGTTAGGGTGAGGATTAGGAGTGGTGAGTGTGATATGGAAGGAATTCAGGTACCAGATAATCTGCATGTGAGAATTTTTTGAATACAGTGAGGTTTTTGAAGGTAGGAGGTACTGTGGTTTTCCAAGGATCTGAGCAATGCGGCCTGCATATAATGGGTAGTGATTGTGCAGTGAGTAGTGTTAGAGCTAGATTAGGGAATGAATAGCCTCCCCGTTTTACTCTCTGTGCAGCGTAGTGTAGTGTTTGTTTGAGTGTTAGGGTTGGTGTTAAATTGAAGTTCAGTGTTAGGAATGACGTAGCAATAGAAATACCTCCTCTGGGTTCAGGCTTAGGGTTAGGGTTAGGGGTAGGGTAGTATTAGGGTTAGTGATAGCCTTGGATTTTCTCTACCTGCGCATTGGGGTTTGGGTTTCATAGTTAATATCAGCATGAGATTGCGCCGTATTGTTAGACACATTGCAGGATTTTATGTACCGCCCTATGGGAACATAGGGATCATGCTGTGATTTAGGGCTAGAGTTAGGATTGAGCCTGATACAGATGGAAGTCACATACCCAATAATTTGCATTTGAGAAGGAACGTGAGGGCATTCAATTTTTTGAAGTTGGGATGTACCGTGGTTTTTCCAAGTACCTGAACAGTAATGGTTCCTAAACAGAATGCTTGATGTAGCCTGGGATGAGAGCGAACTCACTTCATGCTTATCTGCTGCTCAAAGTTGCGCCTTCATGCTTATCTGCTGCTCAAAGTTGCATTGGAAGGAGATCAATGCCAGGTGGTTCTCACAATGCGTGTAAGAAGTACTAAATATTTCACATCATGCTAGCCATATGAGTGCAGATCTCTTAGTTGCAAACTGCACCTCAATTGTCCAGTGCTTGAAGTCCAGGGGGCTTGCAGTCTCAGTGTGTGACTAATAGCTCCTCAAGTTTCTTGTGCCTTCAATTCTTTATGAGTCTGATATGTCTGCAATTCTAGGTAGAACCCAATGTTTCACCTGTTTGATCCCGGGATGAGGGCAGGCTCAATGCATGCCTCACCAGTTCACCTAGTGGCCCTGGCTCCCGGCTCCAGCAAGATCAGGCTCATTGCATATGGTACAATGAGTCTCCAGATCTCTATGATTGTTTGTTTGAGCGCGTGTTCACTGGATGCCTAACGAGTCTTGAATGTTCCACTGTATGAAAGCCA
>NW_022933007.1:0-244 GCF_012274545.1 Fukomys damarensis | reverse complement strand
ATTCAATCTGGAGAAGGGTTGAGAGAAGACAGGAAAAGATTGTCCAAGGGGTACATAGATATTCTTAGATAGAAGGAAAAAGTTTAGTGCTCTATAGCACAGTAGGGTAGCTATGGTCTCCACTGTCACTGGCTTTCATTTGATGTTATTTTTTTATTTTATCCATTTGTTGTGACATTAGCAGCATTTTTTCTACAGAAAGGGAAGAGGTACCAATTCTGACTTAATCATCATTGTATCCTAA
>NW_022933006.1:0-261 GCF_012274545.1 Fukomys damarensis | reverse complement strand
GAGGTTCAGAGTTGGGAGGCAGGACATCCTCAGACGGCCCCTGTCTGCCACAGGAATGACATTTAGGAGACTCGGTTGAAAATCTAACTTGAGAGGTAGTTGTAGCAGGATCAGGCTGGGGTGGGGATGTGTGTGCTACTCTACGTGGTAAAGAAGTAACTTTTCTAACCGCGGTGGTTGTGTGATGTAGAGAGGTGCTATGATGCTCATGCAGCTGATACTTAACATTGAAACAAGGCGCAGAGCCTTACTAAAAAAAAA
>NW_022933005.1:0-207 GCF_012274545.1 Fukomys damarensis | reverse complement strand
CTCTCTAGGTAGTCCAGGCCTGCCTTGAACTTGAAGTGATCTTCCTGACTCAGCCTCCCAAGTAAGGGGATTACAGGTGTGTGCCACCACACCTGGCAGCTTTAAAATTTTTAACAATTTTTTTGAAATTACGTTTTTAAGTGAAATCTGATTGAGCAAGGGAACTTGTGCATGAGCAGTGGAGATACATGGAAAGAAAAAAAGATT
>NW_022933004.1:0-1901 GCF_012274545.1 Fukomys damarensis | reverse complement strand
GTGATACCTAATATATATGTTCATCACAGGGAATTGGTACATATACAAAAGTTGTCATTATCCTTTTTTTACTTCCCCCTCCTTCCCTTCTGTATTCATTCATCCCCATGTCCCTTTCCAATCTCCACAAGCTCTACCTCCTTCTTTCCTATCATGTGTCTTGTATTTTGCTCTTTAAATTACTTATACTTTGGATTTCTCATTTATTTTTGTCCCAGCCAGTGAGAGCCGATAAATTTGGTCCTGAATTCTAAGATTAGGCAGCAAAATACTGGACTAATTTTTCAACTTCTTTTTTTATTTTTTTACAACCATCTGTCACTTTGTTTTGTTTTGTGTCTCCAATAAATCCAGATTACAGAGATTGTCATCAACTTCCTCCTCGGGGAAGCAAGACTTGGAAAGTGAACTGGTTGGTACCCAAGGGACAGTGGAGTTGTGGCCGGGCTAGGGACAGGTAGGGGTTGGTGGTTTGGGTTGGCTGTATTCCGGGCCCTGTGGCTGTCGGGTGACCAGAGCTGGACAGTGCTGCCCTCCACATCAACAAAGCCATCTGAACTTGACAAGCACCCAGGACAGAAGCAGCCAGATGACCCTGCATTCAGAGACTTTAATGACTCACAGGCAGAGAGGGCTGGGGAACTCCAGCCTGCTCCATGTTTGTGCCTCATACTTATGGTTTTGCATTGTCCTGTCTGCTCGTCCCAGCTTATCTAGCCCTCTCCCTGGCACCAGGTACCCAGTAGGTGCTTAGTCATTGTTGAATTCAAATTCAAATATTTGAGATGAACAAATATTTTTCTTTCCCAACAGGGTAACAGGCCAGCCTTAGAGACTAGAAAGTTTAAAAGACATGAAGGTCAATAAAACTTGCACCCACGCTTTTCCTCTCTAAGCCCACTTCAAGGCACTTTCCGGTTGATTAAGCTTGTTTCTTCTCCTTGTCCCACGTCCTATCTGGTCTTTTAGCAACAATAGAACAGAAGCCCACATCCCTTTCTGTAGAGCACCCTGGACTTCACCAACTCTTGATCCTTTCATGATTGGAAGGCTCGGGTTGTCAGAATGTGGGGGTTCAGTGAAAGGTCCAGGCTTGGGGTGCACCTTACCAAGGCCCCGGGGCAACAGGCTGTGATATCTGGGACAACTGGCAGCTTTTGGTCATAGAATGGAAATGCTGTGTTTGTCTAACAGGAGGCTAATTGTTACTTAATTTCAAAGCCATCGCCTCCCAAACCCCAACTACTGGATGCTAATCCCCCTCTGTTTGCAGGGATGCTGCCCCTGGCTGATGGCCATCTTCCGTCTACAGTGAGTACCTGGGGCAGTGCCTGGGGGTGGGTGGCTTCAGTTGGGCTGCCTTGTCCAGGCACTTGGCCGTTGGGGAGGACAGAGCCAAGATGCCTGCTCCTCAGGCAGCACTTGGAGACCGAGAATAAAGGAGACTGTTGAGGGCACAGAAGGAGGGTGGCTGATTCAGGTGAGAAGATGCTATTCATTGCATAGCTTTGTCCTGGAGAGAAGTAGCCGGCAAGGACTCATTCCCAAGCATATTTCTGAGCATCTTCAGAGCCACAAACAACGTTGGGTGCCTGATGCTCACTCCTTGAGCCTGCTAGACAATGAGGGAGGTGGGCAGTGTCCCCGCTGTGAGCAGAGGTGGAAGGAAGGGCTGCCCTCATGTCCCAGCCCTTCCACAGCCGTGCTGCTGGCCTCAGCAAGCCGCTCATGCAAAGGTGGAGCACAGCCCCTTCCTCTCTAGCGAGGGAGTCTGGCTGTGTGAGACTGGAAAGTCCATGTCCCAGTGGACACAGCACTTCCTAGGGAGGGAATGTGGAGCAGGCCACCTCCCACTTCTGGGCCATGGCAAGGACCGGGAAGGAGGCAGGAGCAGTCAGGTA
>NW_022933003.1:0-297 GCF_012274545.1 Fukomys damarensis | reverse complement strand
AATAGTAGTAACTCATTGCTTTTATTTAATTTCCCTATGACATATGCTATGGAACAGTTTTTCCACCGTAATATTTAAGCAGTCACTTTCCTTATAAGAACTCATTATTGATTCCCCACTGCAGACTGCCATGATCTGAAAGGTTTGCATGATCTCTACGAGTATATCTAGATCATCGAGGTTTATATAGTGTTGTTATCACAAATAATCACAATAAAATATACAACAATTTGGTATTGCAAATTACAAAAAGGTAAAGTTCAAATTTACTGTCTTATAATTTTATAGATCAGAAGT
>NW_022933002.1:0-422 GCF_012274545.1 Fukomys damarensis | reverse complement strand
CCAAGACTTTATTCCATTTTTTCTTTTTCTCATATTTTTTTTCTTCTCCCTTATTTCCTTTCCGCTACCTGTCCCACTTCCCCTATTCCTTTACACCAATACCAAATAGTTTCTCTGGTGTGAAAAGCTAGAAGCATAAATAAGGTTCAAATTTTATAATTGATAATGTGAAATAGAAAGAAAATGTCTGAGTAATTTTTAAGACTACAGTACTCTTCTACTACATGATCGGCTTTCAGACCATGTCAACCTAAAATAAACTCCTATTAAGAGAAAAAGAATAAATAAAAATAAATACGTGCAAAAAGACCAAATTTATCTTTGAATTATGGACTTCATATTGCATTCACTTTTGTTTCTTTTTTATTGCTTTTGTTTTTAATTTTTTGCCATGTTCTCATTTTTAACTTATTTCAAACTTA
>NW_022933001.1:0-498 GCF_012274545.1 Fukomys damarensis | reverse complement strand
TATGATAAATGGTCTTTGTTACTGATTCAGGAAAATGTTTTTAATTATTATTCATGCTGTAGCTCTTATCAATACCTCATTTCTTTGTGTGGCTGAATTATATTTCACTACAGATTTACCAAACTTGTTTAGCTATATATCAGTTGCTGAGCATTAGGTTGTTTCCATGTTGTTGTTATGAACAATCATGTACATTTTTTAGTATGGACACATGTTTTTATTTCTCTTGGGTATGCATCTGGAAGAGAAATTTTCAGATCAAATAGAATCTCTTATGCTTAGCATTTTGAAGAACTGCCAAGCATGCATGAGAAATTAAAATAGTTGATAAAGAATGGCATTTCATTATAGCTTTGATTTTCATCTCCTTAATGACAAAGTTGAACTACTTTTCACGAGTCTATTGGATATTTGCATGTCTTCTCTGAAGAAGCATTTGTTCAGACTTTAATTCACTTGAAAAAAATGGCAATTTGCCTTTTTATTGCAATGAGTTGG
>NW_022933000.1:0-359 GCF_012274545.1 Fukomys damarensis | reverse complement strand
TAGTCTTAGTATTAGAATAGAAAAATATTCACAAGGGCTGGGGATTTAGCTCAGTGGTTCGGTTGCCCTCTTTGCAAGTGTGAGGACCCAAGTTCAATCCCTGGTACCCCCCCCCGAAAAAAAGAAAAATATTAACTTATGAGAGGTTAATAATGCTTATAAAATATATTTATCACAGTTAATATTTAATAGAATTTAGCAGCTATGATTTTAACCTGGTTCCTGACTTTTTTGCTAGCATCATGTTTTAATATTCTTTACCTTTATTATACTCACCTTTCTTACAAATTTTAAAGTTCATCAACATTCCAAGTATTTTTTTGCTTATGATCTATATTTTTCTTCTTTGCATGTGGCCT
>NW_022932999.1:0-456 GCF_012274545.1 Fukomys damarensis | reverse complement strand
TCCAAAACCAGGGAAAGACCTAACCAAAAAAGAGAACTACAGGCCAATCTCCCTAATGAACATTAGATGCAAAGATCCTCAATAAGATACTGGCAAATAGAATACAGAGAATCATCAAGAAGATCATACACCCTGACCAAGTCGCATTTATTCCAGGGATGCAAGTTTTGATGGTTCGACATACGTAAATCAATAAATGTAATACACTATATTAACAGAGTCAAGGACAAAAACCATATGATCATCTCAACAGATACAGAAAAAGCATTCAACAAAATTCAACACCCATTCATGATAAAAAAAAACCTACAGAAAATTGGAATAGATGGTCTTTATCTCAACTTGATAAAGGCTATCTATGAAAAACAATAGCCAACATCATATTTAATGGCCAAAAACTGAAAACTTTCATACTAAAATCAGGAACAAGACAAGGATGTCCACTATCACCACTCC
>NW_022932998.1:0-567 GCF_012274545.1 Fukomys damarensis | reverse complement strand
TGCAAAGCAGGTGGTGGTTATTGTTGATTTTGAAATAATAATACACTGGATAATGAATAATAAAATGTCAAAATTCACTATAATAAATTGACTACCAGACATAATTTAGATTTTACATTTGTACAATCTTTATGAACAGATTGAGTATTATAAGACATTAGGAACTTTAATAGAGAAAATTTTGTTTTTTAAATTATGGTAAAATGAATAATGTCCAAGTATTTATTATTACATTTTAAATGTTTTATGTTCTGGTGCATGTAGTAAAATCAATTGACTAAAGTCATTTAAAGCAAAATTAAAGTAACATCATTAATGAATAGAAATGACTAGTCTCTGGCTACTTTAATTTTTATCAATATGATTCTTTAAAGAAACACATTTTACTGACCATTAATGGAAATAAATGAGGTATTTTTGGTGTTATATTTGAGTGCTCTGATCTCCACTAAATCATTATTCCCAGGTGCAACTTCCAAGGCAGTGATTAACAGCACACTAATAAAATCCACTTTGGCAGTCTGAAACTAAAATGTCACTTTTATGGGTAAAAACGATTTCCCACTA
>NW_022932997.1:0-233 GCF_012274545.1 Fukomys damarensis | reverse complement strand
GGGTGGGGAGCAAACCAGAAAATATCAGTCCAAAGATTATTTAGAAAATATTTAAATTGAGCCAAGATCAGAGCTATGGTTAGTTGGTTGGCTGTCACGTAACACAGTGGTCTCACTGGGGTCTCTGCCCTGAAGTATCAGCTGGTGAGCCATCTGTCGGGAGACTTGAATGGAGAGGTGACTGACCTGGGATTGAATAAGATGGAGAACATAGGGGGCAACTGTATAGGTAG
>NW_022932996.1:0-201 GCF_012274545.1 Fukomys damarensis | reverse complement strand
TACAGTGTTGAGAATTGTTATGATTTGAGAAAAAAATTTACCCAATAGGAATGAATATAGATTTTTACTCAGTGTAATGTGTTCGTTTTGGGAATTAAACTATAATTTGAGAAAAAAAAGTATTGCCCAAAGTGAAGGCAAGGGGGATTAATGGCAACCTTATGTCTTTTACTGTAATAAAGTTTTTTTTTAAATTTAAAC
>NW_022932995.1:1376-2786 GCF_012274545.1 Fukomys damarensis | reverse complement strand
TCACATTCTTTTCTTTTCCCTTTTCACCCTTCCCCTACCCGTCCCACCTTTCCTACACCTTTAGCTCTTTTCTTCCTATTTCTCAGTATCAGTTTATTCTACTTCATCTGAGAAACATCTGGTCACTCCTAGATGATGCAAAGAAGAATAACATAAGACTGATAGGAATACATGAAGTAACAGGAGAAAATACAAAAGACTTTAAGAAGCTATTCACAGGATTAATGACAGAAAACTTCTGAAACAGAGGGGAAGAATTTAACATTCAGATAACTGAGGCATATAGGACCCCAACTAGCTGCAAGAAAAAAAAATCTACACCTAGACATATGATAATCAAGATCCCAGAAACCCAACAGAAGAACAAAATACTACAAGCAGTAAGAGAAAAGAAACAAATCACATACAACAGAAATCCCTTCAGAATCAAAGCAGACTTTTCAACACAAACCCTTGGGGCAAGGAGAGCCCGGAATGAGATATTTCAAGTACTAAAAGAGAACTACCTCCAACCTAGACTGATGTATCCAGCAAAACGCTCTTTCAAAATGGAGGGGGAAATAAGACACTTCCACGACAAAGAACACCTGAGAAACTACATGAATACCAAAGCAGCACTACAAGGAATTCTAAACAAGATCCTAGAAAAAGACAGTGAAGGCAGCAACACCATGAAGCCCAACAGAGCAAATCAAATAGGCAAGGCAAGAAATTAAAAGGAAAAGGTGAAAAAGTAAAAAGAGTCAATAAAAGGCCAATAACATATGAATAATAAGTCAGTACATATCAGTTATAACCAGCATTGTCAATGGCCTCAACTCACCAATCAAGAGAAATAGACTGGCAAAATGGAATAAGAAGCAAAATCCAATAATATGTTGTGTACAAGATACACACCTAGAGCAAAAAGAAGCCCATAGACTGAAAGTGAAAAGATAGAAAACAATTCTCCATGTGACAGGAGCCCCCCAGAAAAACAGGAGTAGCAATCTTAAATTGCAGGCAAAGTAAATTTCAAACCAGAACTGAATCTAATATTATTGATGTAGGACAGTACTGTATCATATGTAAAATATCTAGTACCTGTTTTATGATACATAGTAGGGACAGTGCTTTATCAGAGCTACATTTAATGATATTACTCTAGAATGTTCTCTTTCCAGATGATGATTAAGAGGCTAATAGAAACAATGGTGCCAGGTACCATAGCAGCAACAGAGCTTTGCTGTTTTCTGGATATTATTCTTTTCTTTTTTTTTTTTAATGGAATGTGCTGAATGTCTATAATTTTGTTCAGATGACTGCAGAACCTGGAAAAGCTGTTGCTGCTATCTATGTATAACATACTATTATTAGTCTTTATACACACACACACACACACACACACACACATATATAAATTGAATTTTG
>NW_022932995.1:0-1136 GCF_012274545.1 Fukomys damarensis | reverse complement strand
GAGAAGCAATTTAAATATGTTCAGGGACCATTTTCATCTCCAGAATTAAGGATTATTTTGATGTTACATCATTGCCTTTTCTCTTTTACTTTCCTTTTTAGTTTTATTTTAGGATTCCCTATTTTTAATGTTCATACAGAGATTTCTTTAACTGAAATACCTAATAGTTTCTTTGGTGTGAAAAACTACAATAGTACACAGGATACTAATGAGACAATTAATAATGTGAAATAGGAAGTAAAGGGCTAAAGGTATAAGGAAAGTGGGAAGGGTGGGGGAAAGGTAATAAGGGAGAGGAAAAAAATATGAGAAACTGAAAAAATGGAAATAAAGTGTTTGCAAATGGGGAGGGGAGGAGGGGGTGAAGGAAGGGCAGGGACAAGGGGAAAAATGAGAATCAAGAACTATTATGTAAAGGTACAGAATCCCAATGATGAATGTAATTGTATTGTATACCTAGATTGTACCAATAACCTCAATAAAAAGAAAAAAAATAAATAAAAACCTAACCTCTTCTCTCCCTCCCTCCATTCATCCCTCTCTTTCTACTCTCTTTCTCCTCTCTCTCTTTCTCCCCCCTCTTCCCCTTCTAGCCCCCACCCTACTCATCATTTGATTCTCTTATCTTCCTAGATTATTTAAAAGTTGAATCTTTCAAAAAGTTTCATATTAAATGTACATGTGATTAGACTTTGGTGGAGGATATAACCAGTAGTTGTTCTTTCTTCTCAAACAGTCATGGAGACCAATTCTAGTACTCTCAACAAGTTTCTAAACAATGAATCATTTCCAAAGCCAAAGCAGAAATATGTTCACTAAAATTTATCATATCTCCAAAATATGCTTACTAAAGTTATCCCTAATATCAGGGCAAAGAATTTTATCACAAGTGATTTAAAAACAGAATCACAAAAATTCTAAGAAAATATGGCAACAAAAATCATTTCAAAGTTCACAATCCCTAAAAGATAGATCTCATAGATAATAAAGAAAGTGAATTTTTTCAGAGAAAGAAAGAAGAAATTTCTTTAGATAAAGAAAAACTGAAAAAAACCAATAAGAAGAAAAGAGCTTAAAGGTGTAGGAAAGGTGGGACGGGTAGGGGAAGGGTGAAAAGGGAAAAGAAAAGAATGTGA
>NW_022932994.1:0-274 GCF_012274545.1 Fukomys damarensis | reverse complement strand
ACCAATCAAGAGAAATAGATTGGCAGATTGGATTAAGAAGCAAAATCCAACAATATGTTGTATGCAAGAAACATGCCTAATGCAAAAAGAAGCCCATAGATTGAAAGTGAAAGGGTGGAAAACAATTCTCCATGTGACAGGAGCCCAGACAAAAGCAGGAGTAGCAATCTTATTCGCAGACAAAATAAATTTCAAACCAAAACTGATCAAAAGAGACAAAGAAGGCCACTACATTCTTCTAAAGGGAACAATTCAAGAGGAAGAGATGACAATC
>NW_022932993.1:0-210 GCF_012274545.1 Fukomys damarensis | reverse complement strand
AAGCAACAAGGATCTACCCCTAGACTTTCTATTGCTTATAATTTACCCAGGCTACTTAGGGCATGTAGCACTCATGCCCTTAATCTTCATGCCTTTGATCCTGGCATTGCAGTATGACTCAATCTCAGAGTCATGTATTCTAGATCAAGCTCTGCAAAGCTCCACTTATGGCTGCACAAGGCTTTGGGGGAACATCTAGACACAATCCAT
>NW_022932992.1:0-217 GCF_012274545.1 Fukomys damarensis | reverse complement strand
TTTCGCTTTAAACGGCTAAGCGGAGAGAGAAGCTGTTTCCTGGGGAAAACTGCACTTTAAACCACCGAGCCCCTCTGCAAGGTGCGTTTGGGTTCTAACGTCAAACTGAACCTATCCCCCAGTGTAAAGAGTTCTGGAGGCTTGTGTGCACTCCGAGCTGCTAGGCACTCTGTTAGGCCTGAAGGGCTTCTCTGCTAAAAGGGCCTCACAACAGTGT
>NW_022932991.1:0-415 GCF_012274545.1 Fukomys damarensis | reverse complement strand
ATGAGGCTGTGCCCTTCTGATCTGTCCCCTGGTGACTCTGCCTGCGTAGGGCATGGTCCCCACCGTGAGGGTGCCGCTGCTGTCTGGGCCTCGAGCCGGGGGCCTGTGCTGCCTTGGCGGGGGCCAGAGATGGTAACTTTGAGAGACGTGTGGCCAGTTAGGCCTGGGCGCCCCTGGCCTGGCTCTGAGCAGCTCCCCTCTCCTCCCCCAGGCAGGCCTGGCCGTGTCCCCCTCTCCAGACAGGCAGGCCATGTTATTGTGTGCACTGATGGGGGCTGCCCAGTGGGTACCTGACGGGGTAGGTAGTGGGGGCCCCCGGCTGCCTCTTTCCCACAGACCAGGTGGGCCCTGGGGGCACTAAACCGGCTGTCTCTGGGCCCAGCAGTGGCCTGGAGGGTCTGCCTGTGGCTCAGGA
>NW_022932990.1:0-215 GCF_012274545.1 Fukomys damarensis | reverse complement strand
AGCAGTTAGATAGATGTGGACTTAAGTTCAGAAACTTCTGTCACTCATTAATCTGATGGTTAAAGGATCTATAGCGATTCCAAGGAAGTTCCTACTGAGGGTACCTTCGTCTAAATCTCTTGATTGAAGGCAGTGAGTTTTAGCTAACTTATAAACTTTACAAGCACCTACAAAGATCCATCATCAGCACTTCTTCTGGCAACAAGCTACTGCTG
>NW_022932989.1:0-277 GCF_012274545.1 Fukomys damarensis | reverse complement strand
ATTGAAACACTGTTCTGAGGCACTTTTAGCAGAGAAGCCCTTCAGGCCTAAGGGATTGCCTAGTGCGGCTCTCTGGGGGGACCCCGTCCAGCGGGGAATAGGAGGTGGGAGCCGCCTCTTATTCGTGGGTCATCAGAGGCCGATCCGATCTTGAATGTCTGTGGAGGAAATCTTTAAGAAGTTAGAGTACACGGCCCAAGTCTGGTTTCTGTTTAAAGGCGCTTTATTGGCTCAGCAAAACTATTATATACTGTTATCCCAGGGGGAAGGTTCAGCA
>NW_022932988.1:0-236 GCF_012274545.1 Fukomys damarensis | reverse complement strand
CCTCTAAGGCTCCCAGATATTTATGTTTCCGTTAGTGATAAAATCATCAAATATCTATTGGCTGGAAGCTGTGGCTTTATAAAATGAACCTACAAGCTTAACAGTCATGAAGACTAAACAAATGAAATATTCACACATCTTAAAAGACTCAAAAATGATGAATGAAAGACTTGAATATGTGGCTTAGGCTTTGCATCATTTTTCCCTTCTGGCTGTATTTTCTGTAAGGCATGTGT
>NW_022932987.1:0-483 GCF_012274545.1 Fukomys damarensis | reverse complement strand
TCAAATGCCTTCAGATCCTTTCTGCTGTGTACTGTTCACAAGGTCAGTTCACACTGGGTGAGGGGTCACCAGGAAGAGGTCATCCACAGGGACCGCATGACAGGCTGCCTCGCTCCAGGGCGAAGTGTGTCCAACATGGACAAAGAGGTGTTCTGTTGTGCCCAGGCCAGTGGACACAAAAGGCTTCAGTCCTATGGCTGAACGCTGGGTTCACTTTCTCCTCTCTGACACCCACATGTCCTCTAGGCACCCAGACTGCTGTGTATTACCTGTGCACCAGGTGCTATCAGGATCCTCTCATCACTATGGCCTGTCCCTGGACTGTCAAGATCCCCAGTGTCCCATAGACACAGACCATTTGGCTACTGTCCACTTTTAGACCCTATCTGGGAAATGCTGTTAACACTAGGCAAAGCCGTCAATGTGACCCAATGTCCCTCCCTTCTGAGTACACATGGCTTTCAATTCTCTTTCTTGATGTGG
>NW_022932986.1:0-203 GCF_012274545.1 Fukomys damarensis | reverse complement strand
TGGTTTAATAAGCAAGTTAGCCTCTTATTTCCAGTTTGATTCAATGCCAAGTAACTAGAGGGGCTCTCTTATTTTCGGTTTTGAAAGAAAAGTGAATATTTCCTGATGGGATTTCAAGAACAAACCCCCAAGTCCAAGTAGGGTTTCTTCTTTCCAAAGCCTTCTGTGGTGATCTGTGGACTTCAGTGCCTGAGTCCTTTTGT
>NW_022932985.1:0-1078 GCF_012274545.1 Fukomys damarensis | reverse complement strand
AAATCATTGTTGAATTAATGGATAAAACATATAATTAATTATTAGACAGGAGATGAAGACTACAAGGAGTTTATATAATGCTGGAATATTTTTAACTTGAAATATAGCAAAAGAAATCTGCCAGATATAGTGGCACACACCTATAATCCTAGCACTTGGGAGGCTAAGGCAGGAGAATTGCTTTGAGTTGGAGGTCATCTCATGCTATGTAGTGAGTTTAAGGCCATCCTGAACAACATATTGAGACTCTGTCTACAGAAAAATAAATCAAAATAAAATAAAATAAATATAACAAAAGGAATCAATGTATCCATTCTATTGTGACTATCCCTTTCCTTATATACCTGTGTCCCATAGCATCTGTAGAGTATTTGTAAGTTTTATCTGTTGGACTGGGAGACTTTTAGAGGAAAGCATCATTTCTCCTTTACTCTTGAATTCACCAGGCCTGGAATATAGTAGAGGCTCATTTAATACACCTTAACTGAATAGATGCACTTACCACATTTTTATAGACCTATTTCGCCCTCAGGAATGGTTTGCAGCATATCGTTGGGTGAGAATGAAAGGCATTTGGGCACATTCATCAGGTCCAGCAAGAACCTGAGAGCCCAAGTTCTGTATTTTACACTACAGACAGTCCAGAGGGAGACCCAAAAGTCAGGAGATAGAATGAGTTTTGGCAGCTGCCAATGAGAAGCAGCTCAACCCCTTGGGGCCTTAAGACAGGAAGAAGCCCTGAGGTTTACCCGAGTAACGGCTCCTATGGGACATCCCCCAGGAAATTTGCAGATAGGAAGCATTCAAAGCATGTAATAGGGTATCTATTTTGACTTCTGATCAGTTGAGCAGCCCATGGTAGTCTCAAAGTTAACTGTTCCTGGGGAGTCTGCCAGGAAAGGCATAGGCCTGGCAGGAAGCGTTTCTAAGGCAATAGATTTTCAAAGTCTGTTTTTCATAGAATGAGGTAAACAGCTCTGGATAACAAGTGCTCAGGATGGAGAAGACGTTTACGGCCATGTAAGTGGGATGTTTAACATCTGCAAGGAACACAACACACTTCTAAACACTTGTGTAT
>NW_022932984.1:0-905 GCF_012274545.1 Fukomys damarensis | reverse complement strand
CTCAGCCTTGGCCATTCCTGCCTATCTTGTGTTAGCTGAATGGACAAAGCTAGATTTTCCTTCCTTTGCATTTGTTTGAATATGAAAC
This sequence comes from Fukomys damarensis, assembly GCF_012274545.1. Taxonomy (NCBI): domain Eukaryota; kingdom Metazoa; phylum Chordata; class Mammalia; order Rodentia; family Bathyergidae; genus Fukomys; species Fukomys damarensis. The sequence goes on along the minus strand of NW_022932984.1, from coordinate 817 downwards.
CTGTTTTAGAGGGAGTGGGGAAAAGATTTTGGGGTTGCTTTCAGGTCGTTTTGGAGAGAAGGGAATTACTGGTTTCAATTGAGAGTCAACAGTACCCCAGGGAAAATAATGGAGACAACCTGTGTATGCTAAGACCAGACTGTTGTCTTGATTTTTAGGGTCTCTAGAAATGTCTGGTCATTTGCCCTGGACTGGTTGACAGAGACTTTATAAAAATAAACAGGGCCAGGGATTTAGCTCCGTGGTTCCGCTGCCTGCTTTGTAAGTGCAAGGTCCCAAGTTGGACCCCTGGTACCAAAAGAAAAAAAAAATTTTTTTTTGCTCTGAGAAGCAAAGGGCATAACAGTGTTTGCTTAATTACCTAAATTTTGCTAAAAGCAATCTGAACCAGAACAATTCCAACTGTTTCCACTGGGTGGTACATCTACAATTTAAGGTATTTCTGGCAAAGGGAAGCCAAAATGATTAAAATGCAGTGTGTATATGTATCAACTTCCCAAGATGAATGTACTTATGCATAACAAACTATCCTAATTTTAAACAAATTTGAGAAAAAGATTCTGAAGAGTTGGGGAAATTTGCTTAAGTGAATTCTTTTGCTTTTTCCAGTAATTAAATACCTATTTTAAAAAGATTCCTAGTCCACACTTTGCATATCTTTTACAATCATCTTGATAAAGAGTAAGCTTGCGTGTATACACAGTAAGTTATATTTTTCACGATCCTGCCCATATATCTTATGTAGTACTCAGAAGAGTGTGTGTTTCATAAATACATGCTCAATGAATGAGAATGAAGTGATAGCACTGTGCTACTC
>NW_022932983.1:0-472 GCF_012274545.1 Fukomys damarensis | reverse complement strand
AGAGTTGCAGCACCTTTCTCTGTGGAGAAGTTCACATTCATGAAACTGACCGCTTTCGCTTTATACGGCTAAGTGGCGAAAGAAGCTGTATCCCAGGGATAACCGCACTTTAAACCACAGAAGCCCACTGCAAATCGCTTTTGTGTTCTAACGTGAAACTGAACCTATCTCCAAGTATACAGAGTTCTGGAGGCTTGTGTGCACTCAGAGCTGCTAGGCACTCTCTTAGGACTAAAGGGCTTCTCAGCTAAAAGTGCCTCACAACAGTGTTTCAATCTCTGCCAGGCAGAGACCTACAAACAAAGAGGAATACACTTGTACTCCACATAAGATGCGGACTTCACTGGTACACTCACAGAGTTGCAGCACCTTTCTCTGTGGAGTAGTTCCCATTCGTGACACTGCCGCATTCGCTTTAAAGTGCTAAGCGGCGAGAGAAGCTGTTTCCCCGGGAAAACCGCACTTTAAACTG
>NW_022932982.1:0-681 GCF_012274545.1 Fukomys damarensis | reverse complement strand
TGTGTCCACCATTCATTTGTTGAAATTCTGACTCCTAATACATCAGAATTAGATAAGTAGGTCATTAGGGTAGACCCCAGAGAGCTCCTCCCCTTTTTCTGCTGGGTGAGGACAGGAGAGGGCAACCTACAGCATGGAAAGAGAGCACACACTAGAACAAACTCTGCTGGCATCTAGATCTTGAACACTCAGCCTCTAGAACTAAAAGAACTAAATCCCATGTATTTACCAGGAACCTCATCTATAGCACTTTGTTATAGCAGCTCACTATGACTAAGACATTCACTAATAGTTTATTTATTTTTTTAATTGAGTTTATTGGTACATTTTAATTGAGTTTATTGGTACATTTTATGTATACAGTACAGTTACATTCATTGTTGGGATCTTGTACCTCTACATGACAGGTCTTGGTTCTCATTTTTTCCCCTTGTCCCTGCCCTCCCTTCACTCCCTCCTCCCCTCCCCATTTACAAATACTTTATTTCCATCTTTTCACTTTCTTACTTTTTTTTTCTTTTCCCTTATTACCCTTCCCTATGCATCCCACCTTCCCTACACCTTTAGCCCTTTTCTTCCCATTTCACAATGTCAGTTACCTCATTAGGATTTTATGTTCTATTACAGTTTATTCACACCAGAGAAACTATTTGGTATTTACACATGTGTGACTTATTTATT
>NW_022932981.1:0-355 GCF_012274545.1 Fukomys damarensis | reverse complement strand
GCACTGGAAGCCCCTGGGGAGCTCCTAATACTGATGTCTCGGCCTGAAGCTCAGTGCTACTAACATGCCAGCCTGGATAATTCTGGGGGTGGTGCCCTTTGCTTTAGGGGATGTTTAGCAGCCTTTCTGGTCTCTACCACTAGGTGCCACTCAGCCTCTGATAGTTTAAAACAGACTGAAGAAAAAAAAGCATCTGATCGATTTTTAAGTGACTTTAATATTAATTTCGTCTTTCGGAAGTCAGAGAAGGAGGAAAGAAAGCAAACTGCTCATGGACTTTACCGTGACTTGGACCCTGGAGTCCAACACTGGAGTCTTGCAAGTGTTGTGACAGCAGAATGGGTTGAGTCATTGA
>NW_022932980.1:0-242 GCF_012274545.1 Fukomys damarensis | reverse complement strand
GTAAGATGTAAAGATTAGAAGACTGGTATTTCTTTTTGTTACTAGAATACAGAAATACAGATAAAATACCTGATTAGAATCTCTTTCAAATCTCCAATCTTTAGCATATTGACCATTTGGAAAATAAACAAGACAATGCAATAAAAATCTTACACAAGTAAATTATGAGGATATAATCATATTAATAATACAACTCTTTGTTAAAATATCATGTTCCTATATTGTATTGTTTCAGTCTTTAA
>NW_022932979.1:0-227 GCF_012274545.1 Fukomys damarensis | reverse complement strand
TGGAGACTTAGAAGGAGTTTGGCAGAGAGGGATAGATAAGTAGAAGGATAGCAAAAGGTTATATGTGAGTAGAGTGGACACAGAAAGATCACACAAACTCTAGGAAATTGTTGAAGACAAGAGGAAAAGACAGAGTGGAAGAATAAAGACAAGAATAGAACAATCTTACAACAATAGGAAAGCTAGCAACTGTACTCATTTTCCTTTGTTACAAATGACAATCAAGA
>NW_022932978.1:0-206 GCF_012274545.1 Fukomys damarensis | reverse complement strand
ATGACTTTTTCCAAAGTTGGCAGCACCGTTAAAGTTTCCCAAAATTCAACTTATATATATATACATATATATGTATATATATACTTATATATGTATATTTATATTTTTATAAAAATACTAATAATAGTATGTTATGCATCAATAGCAGCAACAGCTTCTCCAGGTTCTGCAGTCATCTGAACAGAATTATAGACATTCAGCACATT
>NW_022932977.1:0-247 GCF_012274545.1 Fukomys damarensis | reverse complement strand
TTTTTTTCTAGAAAGTATCATTTTTACCTTTTCAAAATTTATTTGCATGTAGCTCTTTGATCTGCTACAATTTTTAAAGATTTTCAGTTTAATGTTTCCTCTTTGATATTTCTTATTTTGTATTTGTGCTTTTTTTTTCTTAGTCAAGTTAGCTAGTGGTGTCTATTTTGTTTGTTATTTTTTTAAAAAATAAAACTAGGATTTTGAAATAGTCAAATTTTTTCCAATTTATACTTCTAGTTTAATC
>NW_022932976.1:0-204 GCF_012274545.1 Fukomys damarensis | reverse complement strand
AATGACCAGCCAATGACAATAATGTTTTATAATGACAAGCTAAATATTCACATAGTTGTAGGATTGATTTAGTTGAACACAAACCAGTATCGTTTGAAGTCACTCAATGAAATGTGTGGTGATAAATTGGAAACAGCATGGAAACCTTAAATTCATATGACAAAGTATGCAGTAAGCGGTCATAGGTGTTATCTGGATTATCTT
>NW_022932975.1:0-1282 GCF_012274545.1 Fukomys damarensis | reverse complement strand
ATATGTATCCATTTTCCTATGAATGACTCTACTTTCTCATTCTCTATGGCTGAGTAGTATTCCGTTTTATAGAAAAACCACATCTTCTTTATCCAGTTTCCAGCAGATGGGTTAACTTTTGTATCGAACAGGTTTCTTGTTGCTGGGACGAGGTACCTGACGTTCACAAGTTAAAGAAGGAGAGATTTATTTGGCTTACTGTTTCAGAGGTTTCTGTCCATGGTTGACTTGTTCCAATGTAGAAGCATCATAGTAGCAGGGCACGGCAGAGGGAAGCAGCTCAGCTCCTGGTGGCTGGGAAGCAAAGCAGCAGGGGAAGGAAGCCTGAGGTGGAAAAGGACAGAAGCCAGACACGGTCTCCCCGGTCACACCCCGTAAACCACTTCCTCCGAGTAGGTCGCTCCTTCTAACACCCAATCGGCTATCAACTCGTCCTCAGACTGACCCACTGAGGAGGCAGTGCCCTCGCCATCCAATCGACTAGATTTTGATCTAGTGAAGGTGACAGTGGAGATCAGCCGGCACAGTTTTCTAATGCTTGCCGTCATTTTCTGGATATTTCCCTCTTTCATTGTAGTTTTTGTTTCAGAGAATGTCACATTCTCAATATCCTGAGAAAACTCTGCCCTGTTTTCCATAATGGCTGTACTTTTCTAGAAACATTCCTAGTAATTGACCGGGTACGAAATTCCTTGTCCCCTCCATGGTTGCCAGCACTGGTCATCTTTCAATGTCTGATAATAACCACCCAGGAGGTGTGAGGTGAGATGGGTCACTGTGATTCTGATTTGTATTTAGACCTGAAGTTAGGGATAAATAAGTAAGTGTAGGATGTTAGGTTGTAATATAAGGGATGTCAGGCTCAGTTCTCTTGTATCAAGCCCAGAAAGAACTAGAAAGAAACGTAAAAGTCTCCAGAATTCTGAAGTGTAAAAGTGCACGAGGAGCTCCTTCCTGCCAAGCAACTTCTTTCTCTTTAGTATTTCCCTGATTCAGGCTGTGGGTAATCATGCAGCAGATGCATACTGAGATGCAGGAGCAGACTTAGGGAGGGGGGGCTGCAGTTTTGCTCACAGAAAAGCCGAGGTTAAATGGAGGTGAACATGACTACTGCTGAGCACTGGTTACAGGGATCCCTTCCTGCATCCTGAGCACCTCGGTCTCCTAGGATCACAGTGCGTCTCTGGGAGTTTGCCAGCACACACAGCACGTGCATGTTTGCACATATGCTCTTGCTCTCGGTGCATGCACTTGTACACACACACACACACACACACACACA
>NW_022932974.1:0-347 GCF_012274545.1 Fukomys damarensis | reverse complement strand
AGTGTGGTTTGATGATTAGTGTTAGTGTTATTTTTATGATTAAGGTTAGGAATGGTGCAGGTATGTAGGTACCTTCCTTAGAGTTAGGGTTAGGGTTGGGGTAAGTGATAGTCTTGGAATTTAAGGTAGGTTAGGGTTAGAGTTAGAGTTAGTCCTAGGGTTATGAATAGCATCCAAATTTAACTACCTGTGTACTGGAGCGTGAGTTTGATGGTTAGTTTTAGCGTTAGTTTTAGGATTCAGGTTAGGAATTGTGTAGAAATGCCAATTTCTGTGTTATGGCTTGGGTCAGGTTTAGGGTTATTGTCATTGTTGGAGTAAGTGATAGCCTAGGAATTTAAGTTCCT
>NW_022932973.1:0-210 GCF_012274545.1 Fukomys damarensis | reverse complement strand
TGCACATTTAAACTATAGCTTTTGAAGTTCCACCTTGCAGTTGTTCTCAGTGTTTTGCAGTGCATAATGTTTACATTCCTGGTGCGGACCTGCTACGCATACAGGACACGTCAGTCCGGTTACTTCCTTTGATCTTCTTCCTCTCCTTCCCTCCTCCGTCATCTGCTGGTCCCTTTCTCATGTGAGACAGATCGATCTCCCTACTTTGTG
>NW_022932972.1:0-261 GCF_012274545.1 Fukomys damarensis | reverse complement strand
AAGGCAATAACCCTTGAAGAAAATAAAAACCAAATCTCCATTTCTTGTTCAGGGTCATCGTGGCGGTAGGTAAGTATGAAAACAGAAACGGGAGGGCTAATCTGTTTTCCCTGACTTCCTGTGCATAGCTCTTCAGTTCCAAATGACACTCCTCTTGCTTTATGTCATTGAGTCGCTCTGAAAACGATTGCTGCAGATTAGCCATCTCTTCACACATGGTGCCCTTCCCGAGGCCAGCTTGCTGCTGAGACATCATTTAGT
>NW_022932971.1:0-221 GCF_012274545.1 Fukomys damarensis | reverse complement strand
TCATTTGAGTTTAATTTGTATAAACATTGTGTCTTCCCTCTTGAAAGCATGATGCACTCCTTCCGTCATTCATTGGTATACATCTCCTTTAGTAAAGTTGTATGCAATCGTAGATGGTATATTTTCCTTTTACATATTTACAGTTTTTGATTATATACTAAATAGTTCTCTTTCTGCCATATTTTCCAAATTATCATTGGCAAAGGAGAAAGTTTCCAATT
>NW_022932970.1:0-243 GCF_012274545.1 Fukomys damarensis | reverse complement strand
TTGTACGTCTCTGCATGGCAGAGATAGAAACACTGTTGTGAGGCCCTTTCAGCAGAGAAGCCCATCAGGCCTAAGGGAGTGCCTAGAAGCTCTGAGCGCACACAGGCCTCCAGAACTCTGTATACTTGGGGATAGGTTCAGATTGACGTTAGAACACAAACGCACTTTGCCGAGGGCTGTTGCCGTTTAAAGTGCTGATTTCCCCGGGAAACAGATTCTCTCGCCGCTTAGCCGTTTAAAGCG
>NW_022932969.1:0-355 GCF_012274545.1 Fukomys damarensis | reverse complement strand
AAGAAGGCTGATTGTTAAACCTTAGAAGTTATAGTTCAAGGCGGAGGCCAGTCAGCAGCAGCAGCTGAGAGAATTAACCACTAGGGTCTGAACTCTGACCAATTTCTGTGTGCAGTGAGCGTAGCGATTGGGAGACGCTCTGAGGTCTGCAGGAGGAGAAGCCACTGGAGCAGTGATGAGGCAGAACTGCGGGAAACGAGCAGCGAAAATCCTCAGTGCCAGAATCAAAGCAATAAATGCTACTGGGTTTGCTAGAGGAGCAGGAAGTAAAAATGATGATTTTATTCCTCAAAGTTTTCTCCTAAGCACAAGACTTTTCTTTTAGGAGAAAACCACTCGAGGTCTTCCTGGAGGA
>NW_022932968.1:0-229 GCF_012274545.1 Fukomys damarensis | reverse complement strand
CACTAAAATAATGATAGAAACAAAGTCCTGGGCAGAAGAGGAGCTAGACACGCAAGAAGTCATAGTGAATAAAGATACTGAAAAAGAGGAGGTAACGTTACTGAAAACTATATATATCAGCAATGCCTGCTTTGTGAAAGCACTGTGAAAACACAGTATGGAATTAAAAAAAAACACACAATCCAAGGAGGAGCAGTTGTTAGAAATAAACCATTACATGGTCCTTATT
>NW_022932967.1:0-383 GCF_012274545.1 Fukomys damarensis | reverse complement strand
AAAAGTAGCCATTTATCCTGCCCTCAATGACATCTCTTCTTTACTGAAGGATGAAGAGGAGGAGAATGGGGGGAGGGGGAGGAGGAGGTGGTGGAAGAGGAGAAGGAGGAGAAGAGGAGGAGGAGGAGGAGGAGAGAATGATAGCCTTAGAAAAATATTTAGGGCCGGTGTCAGTGGTATACCCCTGTAATCTCAGCACTTGGGAGGCTGAGGCAGGAGGATTGTCTTGAGTTCTAGGGCAGCCTAAATTGCATAGTGAGTTCCAGGGTAGCCTGAACTACATAGTGAGGCCCTGCCGCAAAAAACGAACAAATAAACACCCCCCCAAACCACAAAACAACAATGAAGGAAGAAAATATTTTTGCCAAGCATGATGACACAAG
>NW_022932966.1:0-641 GCF_012274545.1 Fukomys damarensis | reverse complement strand
TCACTTCCAAAACCATTGTGCTGTGTTCTTCTGGAACTGAAAAAATCCATAGCCATTGGAGTCTCTGTCCTGCTATTGGAGGTATTGTTCCTATACAGGTGACTCACCATTTCCCTTAGCAGCTATCATTTTTTTTCTATTTATTTTTCAGAAGTGTATATGTGATATATTTGAGTGTGAAATTATTTTAGTTTGTCCACTTTGAAGTTCACTGGGCTTATTGAACCTGTATGTTTGTGGCTTTTGACCAATTTGAAGCATTTATATGTAGGTTTTAAGGTAGTTTCAACCACACATTTTCTCACACTGGTTCTGAGACTCTGACATGTTTCTCTATTTTTGCATTGATGATTTTCTAAATTCTTCTCCCTCCTTCCAACATAATAAAATTTATAGATCAATTCTAAGTTCATGAAATACTTTTCACTCTTGCATGCATTTTACATTTGAACCGAGTCAGCTGACTCAGAATTTGTGATATCTTGGAGTTTCACCTGGTTCTTTAATACTCATTTTTTAAAGAAAAATTTCCATTTTTCAATATTTAAGAAGTGCTCATAATTATTTATTGTGGCAATTTTTTCTTTTCTTTTTTCTTTTTTTTTTTTTTTTTTTTTTTTTTTTTTTTTTTTTTTTTTTTT
>NW_022932965.1:0-1181 GCF_012274545.1 Fukomys damarensis | reverse complement strand
CACTGAGCTCCTGCAAGAACAGGTGCCCACAGAACTCTCCTTCTTTCCTCACATCCACAAGTTACTATTGCCCTGGCAGCCTTCACTTCAAATCTCCCGTCCTCATTTTCTTGCAGCTTCTTTAGATGGTATGGCTTTGCACAGTTCTATATTTCAACACGCATGTCTCCCATTTCCTGTGTGTCCATTAATTAGACAGAGGATGATAGCCATCAGATAGCACTGTTGAAATGAAATTTGGACTCAGCCGTAATGGAAATCATGCGCCTCATCATGCTTCAACACGTTTTGGATGCACTGTGAAAAATGTCATTTAAGAAAAGAAAGTGTTGGACTCAGTCTAGGAGCTAATTGTGTTTGATATTCCTTCAGTTGCCTCAGGTGTGCTCCCTCGGCCATGGATATGTAGCGAAATCTCCGTACGCACTTTTGCGAACTTGTTGGAAGGGTTGGGTCCTTGTTGAATGGCTGAAAAATAGGACTGTGCTCCTAGTTGCAGCCTTCAGTGTCACGAAGGGGTAGGGGTGAGCAGGCAGGGTCATTGGGCTTTATTGAAGCTTCATCTTTTCAGAAGGCCCTTCTGCACATCCTATGAACAACCTGAGCAATGCAGCATATCCCTGGTGAGGGACTCAGCCACAGGTAGCCTTGTCTTCCTCAGGTGGCCCTGCTTCCTCGAAAATTGATTGTAGGACCCCACATGAGTGGTCATGTGCTCCGAGTGAAAGAGCCACACATCTGAATGCTGGAGTTCGGGGATATTTTTTTTCCTCACTGGGTATATTGGTCCATTGTAGGGTATACAGTATAGTCACATTCATTGTTGGGATCTTTTACCTTTACATGTCAAGTTTGTTCCTAATTTTTCCCCTTTTCCCTGCCCTCCCTTCAGTCCCTACTCCCCTTGCCATTTCCAAACATTGTATTTCCATTTTCTCATTTTCTCCTGTTTTCTTTCCTTCCCCAGGTTTTCTCTCTCCTACACTTCCCACTAGCCCTACACTTGAAGACCTTTTCTTTCTATTTCACATTCTCAATTTTCGCATTAAGATTTTATGTACTAGTATCGTTTATTCACACCAGAGTAACTATTGGGTATTTTCACATGTGTGATTTACTTATTTCGCTTACGAGTATATCCCATTCAGGGACATTTGTGAGGGCCAGCCAGGCACTCTATA
>NW_022932964.1:0-1692 GCF_012274545.1 Fukomys damarensis | reverse complement strand
GTGTGTGTGCTGATGATCCTGGGATCCTGGGCCATGGGTGCTATCAACTCCTGTGCTCACACAGTCTATGTCCTTGGTATCCCTTACTGCAGGTCCAAGGCCATTGATCATTTCTTCTGTGATGTTGCAGCCATGCTCACTCTGGCCTGCACAGATACCAGTGGCCATGAATACACTGTGTTCCTGAGTGCCATCCTCTTTCTCCTGCTCCCCTTCGTGGTCATTGTGGGTTCCTATGGGAAGGTTCTCCTGGCTGTCTATCACATGCACTCACGGGAAGGCAGGAAGAAGGCCTATTCCACCTGCAGTGCACACCTCACCGTGGTGACCTTCTACTATGCACCTTTTGCTTACACTTACCTACGTCCCCAGTCCCTTCATTCTCCAGTGGAAGACAAGGTTCTGGCCGTCTTCTACACCATCCTCACCCCAGCACTCAACCCCCTGATCTACAGCCTGAGGAACAAGGAGGTGCTGGGGGCCCTGCGGAGAGTGACTCAAAGCATCTGCTCTGTGAAAATGTAGGCAAATTTCTGTCTTTGGATGTTGGGGAATGGATAGCCTCTAGCACAGTGCTTAATACTGAGGCCTCAGAAACTAGACTTGATACGTAACGTTTAAAATATTCAAGATGAGATTTAATAATTACATATGCTACTATATAATTTTTATTTTTCTTTGTTACTTCTTTCCAATAATAATAGTGGACCTAAATTTTTGATAAATGTAAGGACAACATTTCAGTAACAGGAAAAATAAGAATGGAAAATGCAGAATGGTTTGCCATCTTTCAGAGTATGAGATGCACTGAAAAGGTGATAAAGTTTCTTGCCTATTTGAATTTATAGAAATTACAGGAAAATCTACATTGCCATGAATCCCTTTAAAATCCTCCTCTTCATTGAGGCACACTTTTCGAACTGTCCTTGCCATTTTCTTATGTGTTTCCGGTAGTCGTCTTCGTTGAGTTTCTTTAATTATGCTACTGTGGCTGCTCTGATGTCCTAAATTCATTCAAAATATTTACTTCATGGTCCCTTTGACTTCAGGGTAAAGCTAAAGTCCCACTGGTGAAGTACTCATGAATAGCGTAGGTGCAAATGCTATCGTGTCTTCAGGAGCCTGCCTTTCCCTTTGATGGCAGTTTGCAGCCTTGTGCTGGATCTTCTTTCATTAAGACGGTCACGGGGGACTTTCTGAAATGCTGCAGGGGGGCAAGAAGGACAACAGTGTGTTCAGTGGGAGGAAAACTGTTCTGCAGGGGATTAATGGCCATGTGCCCTTTACTGTAGTCATAGTTTGAAGATGTAAGTATTTGTTGTAAACTGAGATCATCACGTATATTGATATGTTGATTCTAAGATGTTTTTTATTTCTTAAGCTTGGTAAACTAGCACACAAAGTACAACAAATATTTGTAATGGCTAGGTCTAATTGCAAACAAAAATTAGTTTGTAATAATTCACCCGTAAATCATACTGCACAGTTTCTAAATTGTTGCGGACCAGCCACGGTATCTATAGATTGGTAAGGGGCCAGGCTCCAGGCCTCTCAGTATCAAGGTCCATGTTAACTGGCCTCAGAAACAGAGAAGTATGAAAAAGTCTACAGACTGTCTGACTGTCTGAGAAAGCCAGAATCTTAGCACTCTCAACACCAGATAACTTCTCCTGGAGACAATAAAAAAAAAAA
>NW_022932963.1:0-207 GCF_012274545.1 Fukomys damarensis | reverse complement strand
ATAAAAACAACCAGGAGTACTTATCTCAAGACACAAGTTCTAAACAGAGAAATTATTTATTCACAAAAGATGACTATCATAGAACTTTCTATAATGCTAAAATAATGTTCAACAGAAAAGAGGCAAATTAGTTATTATTTACTCGATGGAATATTATCTAGCCATTAAAATTAATAGTTATGAAAAACTACACATTCACATGGAAAA
>NW_022932962.1:0-214 GCF_012274545.1 Fukomys damarensis | reverse complement strand
GTGAATTATAGATTAAAAGTTTTAATTAAGATAAAACTGGTGCTGGGGATTTAGCTCCGTGGCACTGTGTCTACCCCTCAAGCAGAAAATTGTGAGTTCAATCCTCGGTATGAAGCAAAACAAAACTGAGCATCAAAATATATCAGAAAAGGAAAAGAATCACAAGGCAATTGTAAAGAGTTTTTTCAAAAGAATATGTTTGTATGAGAAAGTA
>NW_022932961.1:0-273 GCF_012274545.1 Fukomys damarensis | reverse complement strand
GTTCTTGATAGAGTTCCTGCCAGGCTGTCTTGGTGACATGTCCATTTTAGGTGTTCCACTGTCATCTCCGTGGGAGGGGTTGGCCTGCCACCCTTCAGGGATCACTGATCCGCACGGTTGGAAGTCCCGGTTGTCATGGAAATTGGTGTACATCATGGGACAATTGGGAAGGACAACGGAGGACGTCTACGGGATCACTGCCTTCACCCGAGGGGAAGTGTGGGAAAATTAACGATGGTAGCTTGTGTCTAGACACGCATGCGCACACGTGAG
>NW_022932960.1:0-312 GCF_012274545.1 Fukomys damarensis | reverse complement strand
AGCTGAAGCAGGTGTAAATGTCTGTAGTGCCAGCTACCCAGGAGGCTGAGGCAGGCAGCTTCCGAGGTTGAACTCAGCTTGGGCAATTTAGTAAGACCTTATTTAAAATTTTTAAATGGGCTGGGGATGTGACTGTAGGGATAGAGCCATCACCTAGCACATTGGAGATGTTGGCTGGGCTGGATTCTCGGTACTGCAAGAAGTGGAATAAATTTTAAAACTTATAAAGCTCATGGCTGACACAATCACCTTAAAAGCCAAGGCTTTTGATTTGAAGAGAAGAAAGGATTCATGCCAGAGAAACTAGGTCAT
>NW_022932959.1:0-455 GCF_012274545.1 Fukomys damarensis | reverse complement strand
CAATGTTGCTTTAAAGTATTCAATAAAATTCAATACCTATTCATGATAAAAATCCTGCAGAAAATTGTAATAGATGGTATTTCTATCTATGAAAGGCTATCTATGAAAACCAACAACAAATATATTAAATGGTCAAAAACTGAAATCCTTCACACTAAATCAGGAACAAGACAAAGATGTCCACTATCACCACTCCTATTCAGTATGGTTCTGGAAACATTGGCCATAGCAATTAGATAAGAGAAAAAATTAAAGCAATAAAGATAGGAAAGGAAGAAGTTAAACTGTCAATATTTGTTGATGATATGATACTCTACATAGAAGACCCAAAAATTTCTGCCAAAACATATCTATACATAATTGAAAGATTCACTAGAGTAGGTGGATATAAGTTCAACATTCAAAAAGCAATAGCCTTCTTGCACACAAATAACAGACTCACTGAAAGAGAAATT
>NW_022932958.1:0-216 GCF_012274545.1 Fukomys damarensis | reverse complement strand
CGCCCTACGAAGCTCCCATCTATGCATTTTGCAAAAAATGTTGAGTACAATCCACCCTCTTGACCTTTGCGGTTTGTACAAAGACGGCCCCTACGTCTTTAGGGATGCTTGTCCTACTTGTTTGCACCTCTCTCCTTGATGAAAACCACCCCGTGGGTAAAAACCCTGGCTGTGGAAATCATGAGAGCGATACAGTTCTACAGCGTGGAATCGTTG
>NW_022932957.1:0-239 GCF_012274545.1 Fukomys damarensis | reverse complement strand
CAGAGCCTGCCAACCACACCAGTCCTCACCGGCAGTGCCTACAGCAGCTACCACTTGGAGTAAGAGCTTCCTGCCCTCTGCTTTGGCTCCCTTGATTTGTCCCTTTAGCATTTCTCTTATTTTGTTTCGTTTGTCATTCTAAGTGACTTTGTTTTTGTAGCTGGGCCCTGTTTTTTCTTACATATTTCTACTTATGTACAGTTTCAAATAGATCAAAAAAGAAAACATACATTTGTTTA
>NW_022932956.1:0-236 GCF_012274545.1 Fukomys damarensis | reverse complement strand
AGTTTGAGAAAGAGCTAGCATTAAAATATTCTAGAATTGGAGGCTGGGGTCGTTGAAGGAAATCCCAAAGAGTACTGGAGCATTCTTTTGAGAAATGTGACTTCTATGATATTCTTGATGACACAGAGATGATATACAGAGTAGACAAACAAGTATAGCAAGACTCTGAAAAGTTAAGTCAATATGAAGTGGGTAAACTCTGAATATAAAGTGATTTGCAAATACATTAGCCAATC
>NW_022932955.1:0-201 GCF_012274545.1 Fukomys damarensis | reverse complement strand
AGCTCAGTGGTTCTGCTGCCTGCCTCACAAGCACAAAGGCCCAAGTTCAATCCCTGGTACCCCGCCCCCCCCAAAAAAAGAATTGCTTACTGACTCTTCAGACTAGGGCAACATTATGCTGCCAGCACCTTCCAAAACATGAAGGAGCAGTAACAGCTTGACAGTTACTGTGTTGTCCTCAGTCACATGTTAAGGACCACA
>NW_022932954.1:0-840 GCF_012274545.1 Fukomys damarensis | reverse complement strand
TTTTTTTTTTTTTTTTTTGTAAGTTACCAAATGGTAGAAAGAGAATAGGAAAGATGCAGTCTTTCTAGTGAGACTGCTCTGCTTTATATGTTCACTGTGTCACTTTCTGATTGAGTAGCCCTTTATAAATTGCTACTTCTCTGAGCTACACAGTTCTCACCTGTAATAATGGAGATGATAGTATTTGCCTTGCAGAATCCTTACAGAAACAAGAAATACTATTTGCAAGGCCTACTACAATTCTTTGAGTGCTATTTGAATACTGAGTCAAATTTAAAATATGAGAACACACTGCCTATCTCTCAGGAGCATTTGAGAAAATGGTAACCATTGTAGTTGACACTTGGGTTGTAATTAGTTGCTGACTCTCTCTGCCACTTGGTTGATCGACTCATTCCTTCAAAAAATATTTATTTAGCACCCATTCTGGATAGGCATAGAGTCAGTTGAGGCATAATCTGGTCTAGATAAACATGGATTTCTCCTCAAGGAGTTTACATTCCAATGGAGAAGACAGAAAAGAAACAAAGAGTATCTAAAATTGTGATAATGCTGTCAGAAGACCCAGAATGTGAGGTAAGAGAGAAAAAAGTGGGTGGAGTAAGGTAGGTGACAGAAATAGATGATTGGGAAAGCATCCCCTGAAGAGGTGACATTTAAAATAACACTCAGGATGGGAGGAGTGAGATGAATTTCTCAGGAGCAAGGGAGCCTGGGAGGTCTGGGGATTAGACAGGTGATCACGATGTTTTTGTTTTGTTTTGTTGTTTTGTCCCTGGGGATTGAACTCAGGACCTTGTGCTTGCAAGGCAGGTGGCAAAAACCACTGAGCTAAATCCC
>NW_022932953.1:0-282 GCF_012274545.1 Fukomys damarensis | reverse complement strand
AACTTGGAAACAGCCCATTTGCCCATCAGTTGGAAACTGGATAAAGAAGATGCAGTTTTTCTACAAAATGGAGTACTACTAAGCCAAAAAGAATGAGAAACTAGAGTTTTTCATAGGAAAATGGATGCATATTGAGGATATACTCTTAAGTGAAGTAAATAAGTCACTCATGTGTAAATACTGAATAGTTTCTCTGGTGTGAAAAACTGTAATTGTATATAAGATCCTAATGGTATAATTGACAATGTGAAATAGGAAGAAAAGGGCTGAAGGTGTAGGGGA
>NW_022932952.1:0-203 GCF_012274545.1 Fukomys damarensis | reverse complement strand
ACATTCTGCATGATGAATGTCTATAAATTTCCAACTCAAACTCCTTATTTTTCTTTTTCTCTAGAGTAGTCTATCAGTTGCTTTATACATATATTGGAACCTACATCAATAAATGTATATGCATTCATAATATGATATCGTCTCTGATTTAGTTATTGCTTCTAGAAATATTTTTCTACTCTTTGTTCTTTGGGAGATAATAA
>NW_022932951.1:0-249 GCF_012274545.1 Fukomys damarensis | reverse complement strand
CATTTCTTCATTGCAAACTCTATGTAATCTCGTTCACCTGGCTCCATCTATTCCCCTGGCATCTATAAGGGTTGAATTGTTCCCTCAAAAGATATGCTGAAGTTCTAGCCCCTGGCAACTGCGAGTGTCACCTTATTTGGAATCAACATTTTTTTCAGAACTTCACAGGAAATCATATTGCACGGAGGTGGGCCCTAAGCCAGTGACTAGTGTCTTCATAAGAAGAGGAAATTTAGAGACAGAAACACA
>NW_022932950.1:0-216 GCF_012274545.1 Fukomys damarensis | reverse complement strand
CAAAGGGCATTATCTAAACACAAGACAAACTTAAACTCAGAGCACGCAGCATTAAATAATAAAGGAAGAGCACTTTAGAAGAGGTGAAAGTGCAATTTAAGTTGGTAATAGCTAAAACTTGGAAACAGCCCAAATGCCCATCAGTTGGAGAACGGATAAAGAAGATGTGGTTTTTCTATAAAATGGAGTACTTACTACTCAGCCATGAAGAATGAG
>NW_022932949.1:0-329 GCF_012274545.1 Fukomys damarensis | reverse complement strand
TCCAGGGACTAAGCTGATGAACCCCGCAGGTAAATGTTCAATATTTGGTAAAACTATATGTAGTGCTATTATTGTTCAATATTTAACAAAACTACACATAGTGCTAAATTTATTAGCTTCAGTTAGTGTCATCTGATAAACTGGGGGACAATTCACACTGGGCTGACCAGGTACACTGTCACCCAGACCAAATGCTGCTGCCTCACAGCCTCTTGGAATGTCCCAGAATAGAGAGGAACAAGGGCAGCTGTATTTTATTTTATTTTTTGGTACCGGGGATTGAACTCTGGACCTTGCACTTGTGAGACAGGCATGGTGCCTCTGAGCTA
>NW_022932948.1:0-220 GCF_012274545.1 Fukomys damarensis | reverse complement strand
CAAAAAGAGTTTGAAAAGAAAACAGGTTATCTTGTATATCTGTCTTCTCCAGGTACAGAGAAACAAAAGAGCAGTTCAATCCTAACAGCATATCCTCAATGACAGTCATTTTTCTGGAACAAAGAGGCTTTATCTCTCTATTCTCATCCTAGACTTTTATACTTTATTCTTGTGTTTACCTTGGGATCTCTCAGCTTGGCTTAAAATTAGCTCTTAACCT
>NW_022932947.1:0-219 GCF_012274545.1 Fukomys damarensis | reverse complement strand
TAGCGTTAGAGCCACATTTGGGGGCTGGATGGGATTCCCGGTTGGACTCCCGTGTAGTGTAGTTTGTGAAGGAAGGTAAGGCTTCGTGTTCATTGGTCCCTGAGTTTTAGGAATGATGTAGGAATGTAAGTCCCTCCTCGAGGCTCCGGGACTGATTTAGGGTTAGGCGGAGGATTCCAGAGAAGGATAGCTTTGGGATTTTGCTGCCTGGGTGTCGGG
>NW_022932946.1:0-229 GCF_012274545.1 Fukomys damarensis | reverse complement strand
TGCCCAACTGTCTATGAGAAAATACACATTTCCATCACCAACAACAGCCTGGGGCTCCGTGCGGCTGGGCCTCAGTTCGGGTGTCCAGGTGGGAGAAAGCTCCGCAATGGCAGTGCCCGCGGGCCTGTTCCTAAGGCCGGCCAGCTGAGCTCCTGGGAAGGAATCGGGGTGAGGTGTGCTGAGGGGACACCAGGCTGAGGTCCCTGCACTGCTCCCTGCCAGCACCAGG
>NW_022932945.1:0-245 GCF_012274545.1 Fukomys damarensis | reverse complement strand
TAATTGTCTCTAGTTTCTCATTCTTTATGGCTGAGTGGTACTCCATTTTATAACACACACACATTTTCTTATTATAAATTGTGCTGATATGAACATGGGTGCACATATATTACTGTGGTATGATTGCTTCAGTTCTTTGGGGAAGATACACAGCATGGGAATGGCTGGTAAAATGGGAATTCCAATAGTAGTTCTTTGAGATATGTCCACACTGATTTCCACAGTGATTTCACAATTCTACACTC
>NW_022932944.1:0-206 GCF_012274545.1 Fukomys damarensis | reverse complement strand
ATCCGCCTCTGTCTTATGGAATCCAGTCATTGCACGTTTAAGAGGTTCACTTTTCATCTTTGAGCCTTCTCGATGTCCCCTCGTACTTTATGCGTTATTAGTCATCACCGTGTTAATTCTGAACAACTGTGTGTATGGGGTATAAAGTGCAGCCTGCTTGCTGCTGTACTTCGGGTGTGGACGTCCCCAAAGTCCATGTGTTAAAA
>NW_022932943.1:0-242 GCF_012274545.1 Fukomys damarensis | reverse complement strand
ATTTTGTATTGACTTTGTTACTTCTAATAATATTTTGTTGAATCTTTAGTATTATCTTCATATATAACCATGTTATTCACAACAAAAATCATTTTATTATTTCCATGGCAATTTGGATGCCATTTTTTTTTGTTATCTTATTTCTATTGTTATTTCTTCCACTGCTGTTTTGACTAAAGAGGGAAAAGTGCATTTTCCCAACATGTAATGGACCTCAAGAAACAGCTTTCACTTTTCTACCA
>NW_022932942.1:0-258 GCF_012274545.1 Fukomys damarensis | reverse complement strand
TTACCTTGATGCCCGAGTCATCCATACAATGCACCACTTGGGCATGGGTTTGAGTGGTGCCAGCGACGGGGAAGTCACCCTTTCTCTTGCCGTTCTGGCCCTGCTCTGGCTATGAGGAAGTTAAGCTTGAAAATGCTGACCTGAATTTTGTCTCTCTGATCTAAGAGATCGGAGAATGTTCAGATCTCCAATAACTTTTTTTAAGCTAAAAGACAAAAAGTGTTCCTCAATCTTTCTGTCTGCTTTCCTGCCCCAAAT
>NW_022932941.1:0-223 GCF_012274545.1 Fukomys damarensis | reverse complement strand
AGGAAATAAGGGAAAAGAAAAAAATATGAGAAAAGGAAAAAATGGAAACAGAGTCTTTGTAAACAGGGCAGGGGGGAGGGGTTGAAGAAAGGGCAGGGGTATGGGGGAAAAATGAAAACCAAGATCTATCATGTAAAGGTACAAGATCACAATAATGAATGTAACTGTACTGTATACTTAAAAAGTACCAATAAACTCAATTAAAAAAGAAAAAAAAGTAGTA
>NW_022932940.1:0-302 GCF_012274545.1 Fukomys damarensis | reverse complement strand
AAATGACCCATCCATCTCATTTGTCTGAAATGGGGTTGCCTTAGCATTTAGCAGCACTCGGGCTTCAGTTGGAGAACTCGCTCTGGAAGTGTGACATTGGGTGCCCAGTTCCAGTTGGTCTCCATGCTGCATAGATCGACTTGGTGTGCACTCAGCAGCAGAGCAGCAACTCCTTGCCCTTTAGATCTCTTCTGAGAGGAACTCAAAAGATGATGTTAGTGGAATAAAGTGGCATTGTTCTTGGAGTTGACCTTGAGTCCTCATTGACACCCATCATCTGATGCCTGCCTTATCTAGACTAA
>NW_022932939.1:0-212 GCF_012274545.1 Fukomys damarensis | reverse complement strand
GATGAGCTGTTTTCTCTGATGTTATGAAGATGAGAATGTCTGTGGGTCGTTAGAGACCCAGAATCTAGGGTGCAACTATACCAGGAAGATTTGGGTGATAACACAGAGATTAAACCAAGGACAATCTGACAACAACAATAAAAATGAGTAAACACTTAAGCAAGACACAAGGACAGACTTCCAGTCCACCAATGGCAAACAGTAGGGCAAAT
>NW_022932938.1:0-229 GCF_012274545.1 Fukomys damarensis | reverse complement strand
TTTTAATTATCACCACAAAACATTGTAATATCCATAAGTACAAAAAGATATTACCAGGTTTTTAGAGAAATAACTGTAACCCCAAGGATTTGATAATTTTTAATATTTTAAAACTAGCTCCTATTTTTCTTTACTTATTAATCAAGTGTAACAGTACATGTTGCATGATATTAATTAATTGAATTGGTAGAAAGTGGGAGGTGGCATGGCGGCTACAGCTGCTCTCTCT
>NW_022932937.1:0-346 GCF_012274545.1 Fukomys damarensis | reverse complement strand
TATTTTAGCTTTACAGCTTAAATCAAATATATTTGAAATATTTTTAAAGTAACATTGTTAACTAAGGAGACTGTAGAACTTATGCAATTTAAGGTCAGTAAAATCTATATATTGCCCTTAAGAAAAGGAACTGCCTTTTTGAGTGAAGTTTATTGCACTTTAACATCGCCATTCCTCTGTGTAAGGAGATGGTAAAGATGTATAATAGTAAATAGCTTCCTAAGGTCCAATAACTTGAGGAAAATTATAGAGACATAAACTGGGGAACTGCAGACATGTTTTTATTGGCCTATACAGAACTTCAAAATTAAAAAAAATTAACATAACCTTCTGACTTTTTTCCATG
>NW_022932936.1:0-599 GCF_012274545.1 Fukomys damarensis | reverse complement strand
AAATGTTTTCTCACGGGCTGGGGATTTAGCTTAGTGGTTCTGATGCCTGCCACGCAAGCACAAGGGTCCAAGTTTGATCCCTGGTACCAAAAGAAAATAAGAAAAGAAAAGAAAAAATGTTTTCTCATAATGTGGATTGTCTCTTAGCTCTGCTTGTGATATCTCTGGCAGTGCAGAGGCTTTTTAAAAAGATGAGATCCCAATTGTTGATTCTTTCTGCTAGTTCCCATGCTACTGAAGATAATTTGTTCATAAAGTCTTTTCCTATAGCTTTTAAATATACATTTGAAATACACTCAAATGTGGTTACAGTTGTAGAGTCAAGGCTCTAGACACAAGAAACAAAGGCCTTTTGGGAACATATGACCACTTCCATTATAGAGAGTTTTGGGGTATTATTCCCAAATAAAGTCTTAGTCTTAGTCTGAAGCCCAGTTTGATTCCTAGCAACATTAATGAATGTGAGGCTACTAGGTTTATACTATGTACACTAAACATTATATCAAGACTAAAAATCTTAATCATTTATAATTTTGAACAGTTTTGAAATTTGCATATTTACATATGTAATTAGGTACATATTTAACCTCTAAATATGA
>NW_022932935.1:0-340 GCF_012274545.1 Fukomys damarensis | reverse complement strand
TGGTAATGTTTGTTTTGATGTTATATTTAAACCCCATGCAGTGTTTTAAACATTGTCAGTTCTCATTTTCCATGCATTTAGTCTGTTTAATAATAACATTAAATTCATGAATTGTGTATCTGCCTTTATTTCATTATTTTAGTCTCTTTCAAACTTAACTTTCTTGAAATTGGTATCTATAGTAATGCTTCCAAAAATGTATTGCACCAGTTACCTGATGTCTTGTTAGAAGGCAGATTTTGAGGTGGTAGTTGTGAAGAGTACCTGAGATTTTACATTTCTTTTCTTTTTTTTTTCTCATTGAGTTTATTGGTACATTTTAGGTATACAGTACAGTTAC
>NW_022932934.1:0-246 GCF_012274545.1 Fukomys damarensis | reverse complement strand
TCAGATCAATTGTTATAGTTCATATTATGTACTTCAGTGTTTATCTTAAAAGTTCTGGGAAAAGTTAATTTATTTGCATATGATTACTATGCTTGTTTATTCTCTAAAATTACTGAGGGTGTAATCATGTATTTAGGAAAGTCATTTATTGGCTTCTCTCTTACCAAATAAAAATGACTGCAATATGAAAATGCAGGTTGAAACTTTGGGGAGATTTTTCTCAAGGGTCTTTCTCTAATGAATATG
>NW_022932933.1:0-264 GCF_012274545.1 Fukomys damarensis | reverse complement strand
ACTTGAGCATTGTAGTGTAGATATAATGGGTAGTGCTTGTTTTGAGTATAGGTTTAGGCTTAGAAATAGAGTTGAAATGTCACTACCTGTGTATTGGAGTATGGGTTAAATGGTTAGTGTTAGTTTTAATTTTAGGATTTAGGGTTTAGGGTTACGATAGGTTTAGTAAGGTCTTGACCTGGGTTAGTATTCATGGCGGGATTAGGATTAGGCATAGGTTTGGGGTCTGGGATAGTGTAGGAATTTCAGTACCTGAGTATTGAG
>NW_022932932.1:0-2461 GCF_012274545.1 Fukomys damarensis | reverse complement strand
AAAAAAACACATTAGAAAGAATATACATTAAACATTTTAAAATTGCTGCCTCTGGAAAATGAGACTAGAAATGAGAGTGGAAATCAGGGGGGGGGAATAGAATTGAATGGATGAATTCACTTCCACTATACAGTTCCTTACTTCATTTCAAAAGCTTTCCGAAAGAGACTGAAGACTGACAATCAGAAGTTTTGGGGCTGGGGATTTAGCTCAGTGGTTCCACTGCATCCCTTGCAAGCACAAGGTCCTGAGTTTGATACCCAGTACTGACTTGGTTTCCTTTACAGAATCTGATTGCCATGAGGTTATTATATTCATTCTCAATTTTTTAAAAATTCCATATTCAGCCTTCACTGTTCTTTTTCCAATTTAATAAGCATTTCCTTGTAATCACCTGACCCACTGCTTTTGCAGAAACTAAATACAACAAAACAATAAAAGAAGTACAGCATGACAAGATTCAATCTTGGTGCTAGCATCTTTTACTCAGAATATAAAACTATTTTCTTATCTCATAGATAATATATAGAGGGAGAAAAGAATGAAGTGCATTATCCTTATATTTGTAACAACAAAACAGAAGTTCTAAGTAGGTATTATACCATTACGATAATTAGTAGGAAGCAAGGGGAAAATCTGTGGAACAAAGAAGAGAACTCTAAAACAGATCCGGTAAGTTTCATGAGTAAGCATGACAAGAGAGCACCACACCATGGAGGAAAGGAAATAAACAAAATCATCCAAACAGCACAGAAGCCACTCGAGTCTCAACTTTTGCCAGCTGGTTATTGTGGAAACTCCAACCTGATTTTCAGTGCACCAGGCTTTAGCATTGCATCTGCTGGCCACATGTAGATTTTCAGCAAGCTAACCACCTGCCACAGCACAGCTGTTGATACCCTTCCCTTACAGAGGCCCTGAAACCCATCTCCCTGCCAGTCACAGGCTGTGCAGCAGGGGATAGAGGAGACTGGATAATGTGTGGAAAGATTATGGAAACTGGTCCTGGTAGAGGCTTGGGAATCTTTTCCAGGTAACCCTCAACCACCCCTGCACCTGAAACTTCTTTTATTCCATTGCTCTTCTTCCTTTGGCTAAGCAGCTCACCATTTTACAACTTTCCTTCCCTCCCCAATTTTTCTGAATGCTCTCTGAAAGCCAAGCAATTGATACATATCCAGCTAAAAAGTTTGAGATGCATAAGTATTGACTGCCAGATAAGTAGATAACTAGAATTTCCAGCTGAATCAGTATCTCTATGAATGTGGATTTCAAACCAAAGCTCTGTATACACACAGTGCTTCACCCCATGGTCTGAAGGGACACTAAGAAAGGGTTCCCTCTTTCTTTCTGTTAAGGCTCTGATTAGTCATCCCTGAACTCATCAAATGTACTCATTGAGACCTAAGCCCAGGTGGGAGCACATCAAATTTGATGAGCTATTATTTTGGCAGTAATTTTGTTTATTTATTATTAATTACCAAGCACATGATTGCTGGTTCTTCTGACTCTAGAAGTTGCTTAATTTGGACCTGGCTTAGAATTCTGACCTGAAAGCTCACACCTGTCATGAAGTATGACTTGAGCAGAGAACCAGCTAAAGGCTCTGTAGACAGTTCTCTGCAACAGCGAGCTCTGCACTATTGCCCTCCACACTGGCTCCACTTTTGTTGAGATAATTGAGACAGTTACCCTTCACTACTGTTGAATGGTTTAAGCCTATGGGGTAAAACTAAGTAAAAGGAGACACTGGGTTCTGCCACAGAGCGAAAACTCAGGGAGACCTCTGCTGTTATCAGGTACCATTGGTCTCTAAAACCTTGTTTGTTTCAAGTGATTGCATTTAGATATGCAAGATGTTTAAAAAGTTGTAGATATATTACACAGTATAGAAAATTTCAAAAAATATTTACATGATGATTAATATGACATGAACATTGGATAACTCTGCAGGGTCTTGGAATATCTGTGTTCTCTGGCCTGTGCACAATCTCACTTTGTTAACCTGCTTTTCCTTGCTGTGACAAAATATTTGAGAAAGTCAACCTAAAGGAGGAAAGATTTGTTTTGGCTCATAGTTTCAGAGATTTTAGTTCATTGTCACTTGGCTCTGCTGTTTTCTGGGCCTGTAGTAGGGTAGGACATCAATAGCAGGGAGGCCATGGCAGAGCAAAGCTCCTTACCTCATGGGGGAGGAAGTGGAGAGAGAGAGGAAGGAGTTGGAGACAAAATATACCCTTCAAAAACACATGCTCATGACCTGCTTCCTTCAAGTAGGCCCTGCCTCCTGAAGATTCCACCATCTCTCCATGCTGGGGACCAGCATATACTTTTCCCACCCATTTAAGCATCAGTTTACTTTAAGAATACAGTTTAGGGCCAGGGATTTAGCTCAGCAATTCGGTGGCCTGCCTTGCAAGCGCAAGGACCTGAGTTCAATCCCCGGTACCAAAAAAAAAAA
>NW_022932931.1:0-1639 GCF_012274545.1 Fukomys damarensis | reverse complement strand
ATCCCAGCACTCAAGAGGCTGAGGCAGGAGGATCATTGTGAGTTCGAGACCAGCCTGGGCTACGTAGTGAGTTCCGGGTCAGTCTCAACTACATAGGGAGACCCTGTCTCAAAAAAATAAATAAATAAATGAGAAGAAGAAAAGATGGAGGGAAAGGGTGGAGGGAAGGGGAAAAGAATGAGAAAAGAGAAAATTGAAGAAAACATAGGAATAGAGCTTTTGCAAATGGGAAGAGGAACAAGAATTGGAGGGAGTTGGGAGGGATGGGAGACAAAGGGAACAAAAAAAGAATTAAGATACATTTTATGTTCATGTACAAATTCCCCCATGATAAATGTAATCATGTGCTGCAAACAAGGACTAATAAAAATATTTAAAAAGAGAAAAAGAAGTCAACTTTGGATAAATGAAATGTGGTATATCCCTTCAACTGAATATTGAATCAGTGATAAAATACTCCTCCCAAACTCTTGTTAACCTAAATTCTGTAGCAATCATTGTTATTATTTCACTAATGGAAGCCTCACAGTAACACATTTGTTTTACTTGTGCCTCAGTCTTTTATTTTATAAAAAAGTTAATTCAGAGAATGTCCAGTTATATAAGTAGGTCACATGCAGACTCACTATCCACCGTCATCTCAAGAGTCAGCTCATAACAGTTTCGAATTGTTCTGGGTCACTGGGAGGAAATTTTGTACCTCAGATTCTTGTGGTCCTTTTTTGATTGATGGATGATTGATTGTGGTACTGGGAATGTAACCCATGACCTCCTGCAATCCAGGCAAGCACTCTGCCACTGAGCTACACCCACAGCCTTATATCCTTGAATTGAAGCTTGCTTTAAATTGCATAACAGTGCATGATTACAAAGACTGAGATGCAGAAAAACTATTTTGTCACACTATAATCATTTAAACCATGGGTGTCTAAACTTCTGGAGTGATTGGACCACAGTAAGGGAAGAGGTGTTGTCTTGAGCCATATGTAAACTATATCATATAGTTAATGCATATAAGCAACAAAACTTCCATGGTGGAATACAAAAATCAGTAAAAAATCAGTAAAAAATCTAGTATTAGTGATGTCGTATATATAATTACAAGAAAATCATAAGCAAAAAACTATGGATTTGCTTTTCTGCCAGCTCCCCCCATGCTCCCCTGCGCCGCTCGGGTTGCACCGCACTCAGTCTGAGCTCCTGGCTCCCGCTAAGCTAGCGCTGCGTCTCCCTTCAGCCACCATCTTGATTATCTGTCGGGACCCAATCAGCCACGATGAGATGTTCTCCGACATTTACAAGATCCGGGAGATCGCGGGCAGGCTGTGCCTGCAGGTGGAGGGCAAGATGCTCAGTAGAACAGAGGGGTGACATTGATGACTCACTCATTGGTGGAAATGCCTCTGCTGAAGGCCCCGAAGTTGGCGAAAGCACAGTAGTCACTGGTGTTGATACTGTCGTGAACCATCACTTGCAGGAAACCAGCTTCACAGAAGAGACCTACAAGAAGTACATCAAAGATTATATGAAATCAATGAAAGGCAAACTTGAAGAAGAAAGACCAGAAAGAGTAAAACCTTTTATGACGGGCTGCAGAACAAATCAAGCACATCCTTGCTAATTTCAAAAACTATCAGTT
>NW_022932930.1:0-209 GCF_012274545.1 Fukomys damarensis | reverse complement strand
TCTCATCTCCTGCAGATCCACGCTGAACGGGCGAAATTACAGGTCAGAGCCGCTGAGATGGGGCCTCCCATTCACCACGCGCTTCACCTTATGGGACAGGGGCTCTAGGCAGTTGGTGGAGGCTCAGAATACTAAGGCCCAGTCGCCTTGCTCCAAGCTCATAAGGGGAAAGGAAGGAAATAGTCAGGACTACAGCAGAAATTAAGTAG
>NW_022932929.1:0-215 GCF_012274545.1 Fukomys damarensis | reverse complement strand
CGGGACCTGCCCATGGAGGCCTGGCTATAGTGGGAAGCGACTGGCCAGCGAGGAGGGTTAGCGGTCGATGTCCGGGACGGAATATGCGCACCCGCTTTCCTCCCTGAGTGGTGTCCTGAGCGTTGGACGGTGGGTGTCGGTGTTAGTTGGACATCCAGGCTGAGGGATGATGTAGGAGTAGAAGTCCCTCCTCTCGGGTCAGGGCTCCTGTTAGC
>NW_022932928.1:0-394 GCF_012274545.1 Fukomys damarensis | reverse complement strand
GTCTTTGTGTCCCGGGCGCCTTCCTCCTTACGTTGCTGTTTCCCCTGCTCTTTGCTCCCTCCTGCCACACTGCAAGGCTCTTTGGGTTCAGTCCTTTTCTCCCCAGTTCCAGAGGGCCCCATCTTGGGTTCTTCCTCCCCACATGCACAGTTTCCCTTGCAGTCGCACCCTGGGCAGCTCTCCTCACAGTATATTTCCTACTGTCAACGTCCTCTGCAAACTCATTCACTAAAATTTTTTTTCACATAATCAAATTACTACATGAAATTGTTACACACTGGTGGCTCAAAACCACACTTTCCAAGGTACAGAAGACTGAGATCTGAAATTCTCTTGTATGGCAATTAAGCATGTAGTAATCAAGTTATGGGCAAAGCCTTGCTCCCACCAAAGA
>NW_022932927.1:0-454 GCF_012274545.1 Fukomys damarensis | reverse complement strand
AAAAAAAAAAAAAAAAAAAAAAAAAAAAAGATAAATATATCAACTAAAATGAAAATAATTATACTTTTGATGAATAGTTATTAAGATGATAAATTTGACATTCAAGTACTGATTTTCTTGGATTAGGAGTGGGCTCAGTGGTAGCTTGCATGCTTAATATATGTGAAGCCTTAGGTTCAGTCCCAAGTTTCCCCATGATATTCTTTGTTTTGGGGTTTTTTTTTTTGGTACCTGGGATCAGACACGGGTCCTTGCACTTGCAAGGCAGGCGGCAGAACCACTGAGCTAAATCACCGGCCCTCCCCATGATAATCTTAAAAAAATATGAAAATTGATTCAAGAAATTGTGAAAATAGATTACAAACTGATTAAAAAATCTGGAAAGTTGTGACAAATTTTCCCATCTAATTTTTTTATATTTAAAAATAATTCTTATCCTATATAAATGGACTCA
>NW_022932926.1:0-202 GCF_012274545.1 Fukomys damarensis | reverse complement strand
CAGAGTCAAATTTCCTGCTACAGAATCTGGAATGGCTTTTTGACTGGTTTTGACAATAGGATGTGGCAAAGCCATGTTCTGTGATATGAAGCCTGAGCTTTAAGAGATATGAAATTGTCTTTCCTACTTCAAATATTCTTCCTTGAAGCCTAGTCATCAGGCTGCCAGAGCAGCTCAGGCAGCCTCCAGGAAAGAGTCTGGT
>NW_022932925.1:0-234 GCF_012274545.1 Fukomys damarensis | reverse complement strand
ATAAACAAGTCTATTTTCTGGGGTAAAAATTTCACACTTCACACCTCACAGAAAATGATAAGTCTATCAAATGCTAAGAGGAAAAAAAAGTCACCTAAATCTGTTGCACCCAGCCAAGTTATTCTCAAGTGAACAGGACAATAGGCATATAAAACAAAAGACATGTAATATTGAAAAAAACTTAGAGGAGATAGTAGCCATAAATTCTGTCCTGCTAAAAATATATTGTAAAGT
>NW_022932924.1:0-971 GCF_012274545.1 Fukomys damarensis | reverse complement strand
ACTGAGGCAAAGGCTAAGGTTGAGGGCAGCCTTCTTATGCAGGCCCAAGCAGTCTCTCACACCTTCCTGCATGTGAAGAAAAATTGCTGCACTTTTAATATGATGTAATATGAATTTCAGTTTTCAAAGAGTTCTGAGTGCAGAAATAAATATGAAAAATGTTTTTTTTTTAAAGTAGTCTCACGTCTTTCACAGGTGTGGAAACTGCTGCGTATTTTAGCCACTTACCCTTAGCCCAGCTCCCCGCGTTTCTGTCTTTTAACCCTTCTTCCTATGTTAGTACCTCATTCTCTAATCACGTGAATCTTTTCATAATTCCCCACAATCTCTCTCTTTATGAATCTGTATTTGAAATCAATGCCAAACTC
This sequence comes from Fukomys damarensis, assembly GCF_012274545.1. Lineage (NCBI taxonomy): Eukaryota > Metazoa > Chordata > Mammalia > Rodentia > Bathyergidae > Fukomys > Fukomys damarensis. Next base: position 603 of record NW_022932924.1, on the reverse strand, counting down.
ATGTCAACGCTTTACTTATATCACACAAATCCAGGACGGCTTTCTATTTGTCAAATTGGTTTTCTCCCATGCTTTTCAAAAGCCTCTCCAGTGACTGTCCACTGTGGTTACCGAAGCCTCTTTCAGCGTTTTCACTTATCATACATTTCCATTTACTGCCCATCTGTACTTCCAAGTAAGACGACTGTTATTTCAGACCCAAGTCTAATCATTTCTACTGTACTTTACCTTGCTTTCAGCCTATTCCTTAGTTTAATAGTATTGCAGATATTTTACTGTGATTATTCTTTCTAGTCTCACTGCTTTTGAAGTGGAAACCAACTTTTTAAATGTTGTACGCATGAGTTTTTAATCAATTGGAAAGGTTTTATTTCCCAAAGAGTTACTTCTATTGCATGTTAACATTTCCCTTAAGATTCTTTAAGTAACGGGGCTAGGAAATGTAATTCAAACTTGTCCAGGCATGGTTATGAATGAAGAATTCCTGCAGATGAGTAAAACTACAGGGTGACTTTCAGATGACTTCACTGGTCCTACGCTTCTTACTCAATTTAACTCTAAACAGAGACAAGAAGAGAAGAGATTCAACCTGTCACCATCTGT
>NW_022932923.1:0-278 GCF_012274545.1 Fukomys damarensis | reverse complement strand
AGCTATGACTTCTGTGTGGGCAATCCGACCATGACACCCCAAAGCGGGCTCCAGTCCCACTCCTAAGGCCACCCCTTGGATAACTGCCACCACCGGTGTCTCACTCCTCTGTATTTCATCTACTGCACTTGCCCGTCCTTTGGCAGAGGAGCCAGGAGAGTGAAAGCTATGGATAGTCACATCTAAAGGACACAAAGACCAGGAGAAAAGAGGGTTGAGAAAAGCTTGGATTTTCTTATGAACACCAAGGGGCTTAATCACTCTTAAGAAAGCTCCAG
>NW_022932922.1:0-307 GCF_012274545.1 Fukomys damarensis | reverse complement strand
AACCCCTGAGGATGGGGAACTGTAAAACCTACTACGTGGGCATGCTACGAGGACCGGGGATCACCTATGCAGATGTCTGCCCCGTGTGTAGTAGGTACTCAATAATGGGTGGCTGTTATGTTGCTTGTCATCAAAACCTCATCCCCCCAACTACAAACAGAAAGGAAACCAATATGACTGGCAATTTGGCCTTGATAACTTCGCTCCTCCTGGACCAAGCAGGGCTCATCTGCCCATCTGAAAGGGAGGATAACTGGAGGCAGGATTGCTCAGTGGGTGGGGAGCTTTCCCAGGGCCTTAGATGTAG
>NW_022932921.1:0-436 GCF_012274545.1 Fukomys damarensis | reverse complement strand
GTCAGGGGAATGGGGGAAAATCAGAACCAAGATAAGTCATGTAAAGGTGCAAATTCCCAATGATGCACATAACTGTACTGTATACCTAACAAGTACCAGTAAACTTCATCAAAAAATAAAGAGAAATGCGAAAGAGAGAAGGAACGCTGAACTGAGTGGAAGGAAAGTAAATGAAAAATCTAGAAGTTGGTACAGCATGCTGAACGCCAAAGCAATGGGACCTTTCCCACTGGTTCCCGTCTAGAAACACATACACCTTCACATGATCTTGCTCCAGTGCTAATCCTTCCACCCAGCTGCCTCCAACTGGGTTAGTTCACAAGGTCCTAGCTGTGCTGCGAATTTCTGGCAAGTCTATGACATACGTTGTACGCTCTGATGAGAATCAAACTGCCAAGCAGTTTATTCCCTTCAATATTTTATTTACATAATCTCC
>NW_022932920.1:0-216 GCF_012274545.1 Fukomys damarensis | reverse complement strand
TGGGGGCCCAGGTACTTTGGAGTTGGAAGTAGTGTCTTCAGCTACATTTGGCACACTACTTTGGCTCTTTCCTAATCCTAGAACAGTATTAATGATACTGACAGAGGCTTTTAAACTGCTACAGAATGTAGGACACTGCTTCAGCAATATACTGACCTCCGTGTCTACCCATCTGATAAGGGTACAATGATTATTGGGTAATTAAGAATTTTGAAA
>NW_022932919.1:0-1070 GCF_012274545.1 Fukomys damarensis | reverse complement strand
TGACGTTAGATCTCAAAGTACTTTGCAGAGGGCTTCTGCGGTTTAAAGTGCAGTTTTCCCCAGGAAACACCTGCTCTCGCCACTTAGCCGTTTAAAGCGAAAGCAGCTGGTTTCATGAATGTGAAGTACTCCACAGAGAAAGGTGCTGCAACTCTGTGAGTTTCCCAGTGAAGTCCACCTCTTATGTGGAGTACGACTGTATTCCTTTTTGTTTGTAGGTCTCTGCCTGGCAGCGATTGAAACTCTGTTGTGAGGCACTATTACCAGAGAAGCCCTTGAGGCCTAAGACAGTGCCTGGCAGCTCTGAGTGCGCACAAGCCTCCAGAACTCTGTATACTTGGGGATAGATTCAGTTTGACGTTAGAACGCAAATGCACTTTGCAGTGGGCTTCTGCGGTTTAAAGTGCAGATTTATCTGTTAAACAGTTGCTCTTGCTGCTTACCCGTTTAAAGCGAAAGCGATCAGTTTCATGAATGTGATGTACTCCACAGAGAAAGGTGCTGCAAATCTGTGAGTTTACCAGTGAAGTCCACCTCTTATGTGGAGTACAACAGTATTCCTTTTGGTTTGTAGGTTTCTGCCTGGCAGAGATTGAAACACTGTTGTGAGGCACTTTTAGCAGAGAAGCCCTTCTAGCCTAAGAGAGTGCCTAGCAGCTCTGAATGCACACAAGCCCCCAGAACTCTGTATACTTGGGGATAGGTTCAGTTTGACCTTAGAACACAAAAGCTCTTTGCAGAGGGCTTCTGCATTTTAAAGTGCAGTTTTCCCCGGGAAACAGCTTCTCTCGCCCCCAGCCGTTAAAAGCGAAAGCGGTGAGATTCATGAATGCGAAGCACTCCACAGAGAAAGGTGCTGCAACTCTGTGAGTTTACCAGTGAAGTCCACCTCTTATGTGGAGTACAACTGTATTCCTTTTTGTTTGTAGGCCTCTGCCTGGCAGAGATTGAAACACTGTGGTGAGGCACTTTTAGCAGAGAAGCCCTTCAGGCCTAAGAGAATCTGCAGCAGCTCTGAGTGCACAGACGCCTCCAGAACTCTGTATACTCGGGGATAGGTTCAGTTTGAC
>NW_022932918.1:1257-1501 GCF_012274545.1 Fukomys damarensis | reverse complement strand
TTCTCCCACAAGAATGTCAGCTTGGTGAGGCCAGGTTTGTGAAGCTGCTCCTTTGTCCTCTACCGCTGGATCACCAGTGATTAGAATGGTTCTCAGCTCACGGGGCTCGGTAAAGTTTTCATTGCATGAATAAATAAAAACTACCCCATTGTATTTTGCAGCCACCTGCCTCGCAAGTGCAAGGTGCTGAATTCGATCCCCAGTACCAAACAACAACAACAACTACCCAGTTGTATTCACACTG
>NW_022932918.1:0-1218 GCF_012274545.1 Fukomys damarensis | reverse complement strand
CCTGTGAATCCAAGGCTACTTAGCACTCTCTCCATTACCCCCACTTGCTCTCAAAACAAACAAAAATTAAGTAAATAAAACACACAGTATAATGCATTTCAGGCTTAATTTCAATCTAATATATAGGAATTCCCAAGAATCGTTAAACTAAAGCAAAGAGGGAGATGGAACAGAAAGAAAGGGAGAGAGAGAATGGAAGGAGGAGGAAAGGAGAACAAGAAAACACTCTCTCCATTACCCCCACTTGCTCTCAAAACAAACAAAAATTAAGTAAATAAAACACACAGTATAATGCATTTCAGGCTTAATTTCAATCTAATATATAGGAATTCCCAAGAATCGTTAAACTAAAGCAAAGAGGGAGATGGAACAGAAAGAAAGGGAGAGAGAGAATGGAAGGAGGAGGAAAGGAGAACAAGAAAAGAAGAATGAAGAAAGGAAAACTTCATCCACTTTTTCCTAACTGATGTCCTGTCCAGAGTATGCAACAGCTTTAGCCTAAAAAGGCCAGCTTGAGCATAATTATGCAGCTTTCCCTACTCTCCCTAATAAACACAGGAACGTAACTTTTCATTTTAGCCAGCACCTGCTAGAAGACTTGGTTTCTGCTTTTTATGTGTCTAAAGCAGAAAGCCCAATAATAAGACACTGTGACAAGGTCAGAAGGTTATCATTACTGGAATGATGAAGTCAAGAAAGCTACTTTCACCCAGTGTGGTGGCACATGCCTGTAATCACAGCACTGTGGGAAGCTGAGGCAGTAAGACTGCAAGTTTAAACCCAGCCTGGATAACATAGAGAGACCCTGTCTCAAAAAAGGGATGGGGAGATAGCTCATTATGAGGAACTTGAGTTCCATCCTCAGTATCACAGAAAGAAAAAGAAAGCTACCTTCTATCTAAAAATCTAGCCATCTTTATAATAATGGAAATGTATAAAAATCGCTATTATTTTCACATCATGTTGACAAAGATTCCCATGATATGCAAAGATGTTATGAACAGAAATTATCCATGGATAGCATACCTGGAATTTGAAGATGCATTTACCAATTTATCTCACTAGGTGGCTCTCACATTTTGACCTGTAACCTAGATTCCTTCTAAACACACAGATTTGGATTTTTGTACATTCATTTCTCATCAAAGGTGGGTTGTTATCTGCATGTACAAATAAAAAAGTGCATGTATTTATGTGCTTAGTTTATAATAGTAACTT
>NW_022932917.1:0-238 GCF_012274545.1 Fukomys damarensis | reverse complement strand
AAGCTAGAAACTACTCACTTTCTTTTGAAACTAATGACAATCAAGAGAAGGAAAAGGAGACCAAAAAGAAAAAGAAAGACAAAATATGAATTAGGGGAGGAACAGGTTTATCGGAATTATTCGTGGCCTTTAAAAATGAGACTCAACCTTTCAGGCCCACCTGCCATTTGTATCATTTGTACCACTTTAATCCTTCCCTCTCTGACCACTGGCTCAGAGTCAATGTTTCTCTGATTTC
>NW_022932916.1:0-514 GCF_012274545.1 Fukomys damarensis | reverse complement strand
CACAACTTCACTGGAGAATAAGCAATATATTTGAATCTAAACATTACAGTTTTTTAGATAAAATTCCTTGCTGTCTTTCTAATTCTTCCAATAAGAAAGTATGTAAACTAGATTTGGATTAAGCATGTCATTCAAAAATTTTAGGTATGTGTTCTGTTTATTTTAAATGGACATATTTTAGAAAAATTAAAATTAAGCAGTGGGTTTTTCTTCCCACTGTTTGATCACCTCTATTAAATCATTACTATTATCCAACTTGCTATAACACTACAAAGCATTCATGTTTATATTTGAATTGCAATCACTTTAAAAAGCAGTCAAGGTATTTGTACTGCATAATAGTCAGTGAAATATTGAATTTATGGAGAAAAATCCTGATTTTTAAAGCAAACTGCTAAAGAAATTAAACTTGTTATAAGAAATGGGAAATGTTAACACTTAAAGTGGACCATTAGTCATCAGAGAGCAGACAGCAGTCCCCCTTGGGAGGGCTTTGGTGGCCATTGCACATAAT
>NW_022932915.1:0-984 GCF_012274545.1 Fukomys damarensis | reverse complement strand
GGAGGCATTATGGTTGGAGAGAAGCTGGAGCAATAAGAGAGTTTAGGGACGGAGTGGCTACCAGATAGCAAAATCTACTTTAACATAATGGTGATAATAGCAATTTGATACAGGCATGGACATAGAGGTCAACAAACTGTAGAAGCAGAACCGTGAAAATTAAGTATATGTTAAAGATTTGTTTTCCAATAAGTGAAATAAATATGAAGTATTCAATATGTGGCATTAAAAAGAATTTGCTGAACCATTGGGCTATCCATTTGAAATCGTGATTTGATGCATTCTTATCTCCTGTTATTATGGTTTAGATCCAAAATGCCACCCCCCGTCTCATATGTTCCAAAGTGGGCTTTTGGAAGGTGAATGGATTATGGAGTCGCTACACTCTTTGGCAGGTTAATTTACTGATGAGCTCTAGCTGAGTATGATGTTAGGAGGCAGGGCCTGGTGGCCAGAGGTTGGCCACTGGTGGTGTGACCTGAAAAGGTGCATTGTTGTTCCTGATTCCTCTGCCCCATGGTAGCTGCTTCCTGGCTGCCTTGGGTAAAATAGTTTCCTCTGTCATTCCTTTCCACCACGCTATTTCTGCCTTAGAACCAACCAACCATGAATTGAAACCATGCCAAATAAACCTCCTCTCCTTTATATTTCAAGTGTCAGGAATTTTGTCCCTTGGATGGGAAAGTTGGCCAATATACCTACTATACACCCAAATTAATCTCAGATATTTTAAACATCTAGATGCTTTGTTGTATAAATACATGTGAACAATCTTCCTAAAAATACCTAATATTAAAACGTGTTGTTTAAAATGTTCTATGTAGCAGGATGCATTAGTTGTTTAATTGTTGTCTGAGTTAATTTATCCTACCTCTGTGGTACATACAAAATGTGTGAGGGTTGTGCTATAAAATAAGGAGATAATTTTATTGGGAGAAATAAAAAGGTGGTATTCTGTACATTTTATGAAATTATAAAAGACTA
>NW_022932914.1:0-245 GCF_012274545.1 Fukomys damarensis | reverse complement strand
AAAATACTCAACCCAAGAAAATTTTAATTCTCAAAACATAATAAAATAGAGAAAAGCTCATCTTAAAGCAAGACGCTATTTTACTATTAAAAAAAAAAATGCCAGGGATTTAAGTCAGCGATGCCGCCACCTGCCTCGCAAGTGCAAGGTCCTGAGTTCGATCCCCAGTACCAAAACAAAATAAAACCCCTGCTAGCATCAGTATTACATGCTTCTTGCTTCAGACAGCTCTTCTGATTACAGAA
>NW_022932913.1:0-255 GCF_012274545.1 Fukomys damarensis | reverse complement strand
AGACATTTCTGAAAAGAAAAAGTGCAAATAACCAATAGATACATGAAAATAAATGTTTAGCATTTATGACCATTAGAGAAATGCATATCAAAACAACACAGAGAGTACACCTCCAGCCAGTAAGAAGGGCTATTATCAAGGACTCAAGAAACAATAGATGCTCTAAACGTAGTAGGAAAAAGGAGCACTCTGCACTGTTGTTAAGAATCTGAACGTGTTCAATCACTATGCAAATCAGTGTGGAGATTCTGGAGA
>NW_022932912.1:0-205 GCF_012274545.1 Fukomys damarensis | reverse complement strand
ATGTCCTAAAATTAGGTGACAGTGAAGTTTGTAAAATTAGATTACAGTGGAGTTTGTTTGTAAGTTTCTGTAAATATGCTAAAATGCATTGACATGTATAATAAAGACAGGTGGAATTTATTTTATATAAACTACATCTCAATAAAACTATTTTGAATATGAGTTTGCATATTCTAAAATAGCTGGTATGTTTCAAATTGAGTAA
>NW_022932911.1:0-211 GCF_012274545.1 Fukomys damarensis | reverse complement strand
GACGGACACCTTCCCACCAGATGCAGGTCCACTGCCGCTCACCCCGCCAGCGGCTGGCTGCCCACACTGCTTACCCAGAAAGCCCTTTGGTGCATCTCGGTGTGCAGCTGCATACGGGTGTTCTACACCCCTGACTGTCCGCTGAACATGGGGCGCCATCTTCGTCTATATCCAGTGCCTCCCTTCCCTATCGGTGATCATGTGACCCTTT
>NW_022932910.1:0-4944 GCF_012274545.1 Fukomys damarensis | reverse complement strand
AAAAAATGAAATACCTAGGAATCAATCTAATGAAGTAAAAAAAAACAAACAAACTCCGTATTGAAAACAACAGTACTCTGAAAAGAGAGATCAAAAAGGATATTAGAAAATGGAAAGACATCCCTTGTTCTTGGATATGAAGAACCAATACAGTGAAAGTAGCCATACTTGTAAAACTATCATACAGTTTTAATGCAATCCTAATCAAAATTCTAACAGCATATTTTATAGAATTAGGAAAAATAACTGTAAAATTCATTTGGAACAAAAAGAGACCTAGAATAACAGAGGTAATTCTGGGCAACAAAGGCAAGGCAGTGGGTATCACAATCCCTCACCTGAAATTATACTACAAAGCTACTGTGATGAAAATAGCATGGTACTGGCAAGAGAACAGACCTGAGGAACAATGGAACAGACTAGAAGATTCACACAACTCCAGACATATTCAGCTACCTAATCTTTGACAAAGGAGCCAAACACTAAAAGAAAGCTCTTCCCTGGAAGAAAGCCTCTTCAATTAATTAATCGTGCTAGAAAAACTGGCATTCCACACACTGAAGACTGAAACTAGACACATATCTTTCACCACACACTAATCTAAAATTGAAATGAATCAATAATCTAAATATTAAAACAGAAACACTAAACTGGCTAGAAGAGAGAATAGGTAGAACATTTGAGAACATAGGAGTAGGTAAAGATCATGAAGAAAATCCAGATCATATGGGAAATATTACAAAGAATCAATAACTGGGACCTCATCTTATTAAGAAGCTTCTGCACAGCAGGAGAAACCACCAACAGAGTGAAGAGACAACCCACAGCATGGGAAAAAAATTTTACCAACTATTCATCAGACAAATGACTATTATCTAGAATATATAAAGACCTTTAAAAAAATCATACCTTCCAAATTTAAAGACCCAATCCAAAAATGGGGATCTGAAAAGCCACTTCTCAGATGAAGTAGAAATAGCAAATAAATACATTAAAAAATGTTAAACATCACTAGTCATTCGTGAAACACAAATTAAACCAATGCTGAGATTCCATCCCACTCCAGAAAGAATAGCTGCTATCAAGAAATAAACCAATAACAAATGCTAGCAGAGCTGTAGAGAAAAAGGAACCCTTCTCCACCGTTGGGAGTGCAGACTTGTGCAACCACTATGGAAATTAATATGGATATTTCTGAAAAAAACTAAAACTAGAGGGTCTACTTGACCCAGTTATTCCCCTTCTTGGCATCCTCCCAAAAGAATGAAAAGCATCATACCACGGCAATATACGCACTCATGTTCATAGCGGCATCTTGTAATAGCTAAATCTTGCAAACAGCCCAAATGCCCATCAACCAATGAATGGATAAAGGTGTGGATTTTCTTTATACAAAGAAGTACTACTCTGCCATAAAGAAGGATGAGCTTCAGATATTTATAGCTAAATGGACAGACCTTGAGATCACACTCTTAGGTGAAATAAATTGGACACACACATTTAAATACTGCATTGTTTCTTTGGTGTGAGAAAGTGAAAGTGAAAATGAGGACTAAAATGTATAATAGATATTGGGAAATGGGAAGAAAATGTTCAAATGGGAAGAAGAACAAGGGAGCGGGGAGAAAGGAAGGATGAGGCAAGAAAAAGTGAAAACAGAAGGAAAAAATGGAAACAAAGCTTTTGTACATAGAGAGAGGAGGGGCTTGAAGGGAGGGGAGATGGGAAAAAAGAGGCAGGATGTATTGTGCAAAAATTCCCTACAGGTACAAATTCCGTAAGATGAGTGTTATCATTATGTATGCCTAAAATGTACCAATACATGTTTTGCTAAAAAAATAACATTAGAAACTGGGGTACAGCTCAATCAAAGAGCACCTGCCTAGCATGTGCAAGAACCCAGCACCACAAAAAACAAATAAAATAAAAATAATTTATTTTCAATGAAGCAGATTCCTGGAATAACACCCTTTCCTTCAACCTTTAATTTTCCTACTGTTCTTGATAGAGAACTTCCGTAAATGGTCTGAAACCTATAAAATGTTAAAGAAAATACAGAACAACCACTGTCTTTTGCTTCTGTAATTTGCTTTGCTTTAGTTTGCTTTGCTTGTTCAATAAAAACACCCAAGGTTTCACTATTGAAGCTTAAAAGTACATAGCCCCAGCTTAAAATTAACAGATGCCTGAAGTGCGAAGCCACATCCGAAGATGAGACCAAATGTTCAAGTTAAGATAACAGTCCCTGAGTTATAAAACTTTCTGTAAATCATATGGCTATAAAGGTGATAGATGAAAGCAAAGTCCTGCTTTCCTAACTCTGACCCCCATCCCTGTGGACTGAAATAACTAAATGATAGACAGCCTGAAAGAAACTGCTACATGTGGGTTAACATTGTACTGTCTTGTGACATGATTGTGATAGGAACTGTGGGAACTAGAATGTCTCATCACCTAAAATGAGGTCATGACTGTAGAATTCTTATAAAAGGCAGATTGTCACCCAGGCCAGGGTCGGTCATTTTGGCACAGCTCTTGGTGCAGACTGATCCTTTGCTAACAAAGTAAACATTTTTTTTTTATTTTACCCACTCCTTACATCTCTGTGTAATCTTCCTTCCGGAACATTCTATGTTTGCTTTATCCAAGTGTCTCCTTCCTCTTCTGGTCCAGCAAGATGCTTATGCATTAGATAAAAGAAATATAATGGGGTCTATCAATTTGTTCATCACCAAGATCTTGATTTTTTAAAAGATAGGTAAGAAAAAGCTTAATAGATGTTGTCCACTCCTAAGCATTTTTCCTTGATTATATTTCTTTTGTTTATTATAGCCTGTTGTTTCTTTCCCTGTAAAATTAAAGTTAACATGTAAAGGGCTTTAGATATGAGAGCACTGAGGATCATACCTAAAACAAACAAAACTGTTAGTATGAACACAATACCTGGTAACACCGCTCAGATTTCCAGTTGACTGTCAAGTCTGTTCCCTGGAGTTCATTATGGATGAGTAGCAAAGACTGATCCATCTTCAACTCCGTATGCTTTTTGTTGTCTAAATCTGGTAAGAATTAAAACAGGAGTTTAAAAAACAAAATTACCTGGGCTGGGGATTTGGCTCAGTGGCACAGCGCCTGCCTGGCAAACACGTTCAATCCCCAGTACCAAAAATTTTTTAAATAAAATATAATTTTAAGTCACCTGAATGAGAGACAAAGTACACCAGTAATGCTCCTCATATACCTGCACTCTGGAATTATGGGGTCTTTAATACATTCCTTTCTGTATATAAGGATGTACATGTGCATGCAAGCACACACACACACATGCACATTACAGGCATCCTTCTGCACAAATGTCTCCATTACAAACAAGGGTTTTGTCAACACCATGTGCAGTGCAGTGTATAAAAAGACTATGTACATTCATCAGGTGCTAAGATGTGCTATGTCCTGAGTGAGTAGTTTCCACTCAACAATGACAACCACAAAAACTGTATATTTAGTCTATTTTTCCGGTGTTGGGGATTGAATCAGGGCTTTCATACTGAGCTACACTCCCAGTCCTTTCTTTATCTGGAGACAGAGTCTCAGTAATTCACTAAGTTGCCTAAGCTGGGCTTGAACTTAAGATCCTTCTACCTCAACCTTCCACACTGCTGAAATTGTAGACATGCACCACCACTTTTTTGGCATACGCTGTCCACTTTACAGATGAAAACTCACAAGAGTTAGATAATATCCTTGGCCCAGACTTTCATACTACATCACCAGGATCAGAGCTCATCCTGGGCTGTTAAAAATGCAGAACTCCGGTCCATCAAGTCACAGTGTACAAGTTAGCAGGATCCTTGGGTGATGTGCATGAAGTGTGAGTTCTATTTTCCAACACTTTGGTATGTAGTTCTGAATGTCCTTTTAGCTTTTACGGCAGATTTGAAACAGGAGAGGAAGAAGTTACAGGTCTCAGTCTGAAGGGCAGAAAGATCCACTGCTCTGGTATTCAATCAAGGTTACCTGTTTGTTATATGATATTCTTAGGGTGGCATAAATATAATACACATTCAAGACATGTGGTGGGGCTCAGCGGGAGAACACTTGCCTAGCACACATGAGGTCCTGGGTTCCATCCCCAGCATACACACACACGCACACACACACAAAGATGATGTGGGTTCTAAAATTATGTTTTGGCAATTTGGTAGAAAAACAAAGTGAACTAATACTGTTTGGAGTTAAAGAGTGGCTCATTTAAACCAACTGGTCATTCTACAGTGATCTTAAATATAAGAGAAAATAATTTAACCATCAGCTTCCAGACAAGAGGAAAAAAAGTTAAACTACTAACACAATTAAAAAGACATGAATTTTTTATTTTGTAATTTATGAAAGCTCCCCATTAATTCATCTCAACAGTTAATTCAGGAATTTTTCACTTAACCAAGTTAAATCTCTTATTTTTATTTTCATTTACCTTTTTTCTAGCTTTCAGTGAAGACAAAATATACAATATATAACTCAATCTACAGATCTTTATTCTCTAGATTAATGAAAAGTTCACCTGTCGTTTTTTCTGTTCTTTGGTATCTTTCTACAGAGCTTTCAGAGAAAGAGGTAGAGCGCAGCCAGTTAAATGTACAGACTCCAAGTTAGATCAACTTAAATCTGATCCCACCCTGCCTCAGGTTCCTCACTAATCAATTAGGGGTTCCAGGATGTATAATTCATAGGGCTTTTGGGAAGGCTAAACTTGATAATATGTGTAGTGCTCAATAAATGATCATTAAAATGATCCATGGCAGAACACTTAGAGCTTCTTTGGGATAGACGCATCCCGGTTAAATATTGTTAAAAGTTGTTTCTTCTTTTATCATGTAACCTTATTTCCAGTATCTCCTTATTTCCTATTTCTTTATAAGAAATTACGTGTGTGTGTGTGTGTGTGTA
>NW_022932909.1:0-219 GCF_012274545.1 Fukomys damarensis | reverse complement strand
TGGGTAGGGAGAGGGGCTCCTCAGGGAGGCAGAGAGGGCATCTGTGCAGAGGACTGAGGCTCCTGGCTGCTTCCCTTCTCCTCAGGGCTCCCGAGTCTCCCTCTCATCCCTACTCATTGGCCTTGGAAAGCCCTGAGAACGCCTTCCTCAGTGAGCAGCGATCAGGTCCAGCTATGAAAACCGTTCATTTCTTTTCAAACCCAGTGGGCCCTGCTGAGA
>NW_022932908.1:0-228 GCF_012274545.1 Fukomys damarensis | reverse complement strand
GGAGAGCCAAGATGGATGAGGCCTCTTCCCTCATCCTATTGTATTCCAAAACTAAAGCACCAGTGGATTAACTGCAGGTGCAGTTCTACCCTTCTTCCTGTGTGCGAGGCTGCAGGGACCAGCTCACCAAGATACGTATAGAGCAGGCAGTGGGGACTCACAGGGCAATGCATTCTGTGGGAGACCTGAAGCTGAAGCAGGCGTGTGGTCCAAAGACAGAGCGTGCAG
>NW_022932907.1:0-367 GCF_012274545.1 Fukomys damarensis | reverse complement strand
CAATGTCATCATGAACCCCAAACTCTGTTGGCTGCTGGTTCTACTTTCCTTCCTCATCAGTGTGCTAGATGCCCTGCCATCTTGATGGCCCTGTGGCTGTCATTCTGCACAAACCTGGAGATTTCCCACTTTTTCTGAGCTGACTCATATTCTCAAACTTGCTTGTTCTCATATCCTAATCAATAACATCTTGGTATATGTGGTTACAGGCCTGCTGGGTGTTGTTCCTCTCTCTGGCATAATTCTTTTTTACACTCAAATTGTTTCTTCTGTCCTGAAAATCCCATCACCTGGTGGAAAGTACAAAGCCTTCTCCATCTGTGTGTCACACTTAATTGTTGTTTCCTTGTTCTATGGGACAGGTTTT
>NW_022932906.1:0-244 GCF_012274545.1 Fukomys damarensis | reverse complement strand
AATGAATGTAACTGTACTGTATCCCTAAATGTACCAATAAACTCAATTAAAAAAAAAATTTAAGGCCTCAGTAAATGAGTTTTTCTGTTAAACGTGATATTTCTGTGTTTCTAGAAGGTGTGTCAGCACAAGACTGGGAGCAGTACCTTTTGTGAAGAGCGGTTGCCTCAACCCATGTACCTACGTTCCACTAAGCCTGTAATTAGTGCTTCTCTAATTTACCTGCCCCTTAGCAAAATCCGCA
>NW_022932905.1:0-222 GCF_012274545.1 Fukomys damarensis | reverse complement strand
CAGTACTCAAAAATAGTATCTGGAAATAATGGCATGAAACAATATTTTAAGATACAATGGATCATTGATGAATAATGAACATGTACTAATAAAAGTAAGAAGAAAGACAAATGAAATTTCCTCAGGTTCATAACTGTTTTTGACCTGATAAAAGATATCACTTCATATATTTAAATCATGATATGTACAATGAAATCTAAATAGACAAACTCTAATGGTATT
>NW_022932904.1:0-680 GCF_012274545.1 Fukomys damarensis | reverse complement strand
CTTTCCAAGGAACACCAAGCAAACCATGGTCACAAGCAAGTCAACTTTATTATCATCACATAACTTCGTAGAAAAAGGAATTTAGGAAACGGGTCATAGTCATAAAACACAAAACAAAACAAAACTTCCAGGTAGGTCTCTGTGGCTCTCTGTACAGGTGGGAGACGGGCTGGGCACAATCAGGAGCAGCAGCTGCACTTCTCAGAAGCCCCTTTGCAGACGCAGCCCTGGGCGCATTTGGCACAGCCCACGGGGCAGCAGGAGCAGCAGCCTGGGCAGAGACAGGGCGGCAGAGATGAGCACTGGGCAGAGAGGAGAAGGGTTCCCGCCCTCCCTCACGGGGATCCCTGCGGAGGGGCCAGCTTCCACCTCCAAGACCCCAGTCCCCGGACTACTCAACTCCCCCAGGACGGTGTGCAGGGCTGCGCACGGGTTGGGGCGGGGACGGGGTGGAGGGCACAGAGGGTCCCACTCACTCTTCTTGCAGGAGGTGCATTTGCACTCTTTGCAGGTGCAGGAGCCAGCGCAGGAGCAGGAGCCACCTGGGAGGAGGGCAAAGGCACAGATGAGCATGGTCCCTGAAGGCGGGACTGAGCAAAGGAGCGCGGGCAAGCCGCTAACTCAGGGGCTTCCTGGGAAAACGGGGTCCGGGAGATCTAGGGTAGATAGAAACCCACTAA